>NC_086449.1:218094293-218266793 GCF_028390025.1 Pseudophryne corroboree
GTGTGCAAATATCCCTCTGTGCATCACGCATATAGATAAATGCATCCTTTATTTGTTCTAACGACAGTAAAACATTGTCCCTATCTAGGGTATCAATATTTTCAATCAGGGATTCTGACCAAACTACTCCAGCACTGCACATCCAGGCAGTTGCTATAGCTGGTCGTAGTATAACACCTGCATGTGTGTATATATTCTTTTGAATAACTTCCATCTTTCTATCTGATGGATCCTTAAGTGCGGCCGTCTCAGGAGAGGGTAACGCCACTTGTTTGGATAAGCGTGTGAGCGCCTTGTCCACCTTAGGGGGTGTTTCCCAGCGCGCCCTAACCTCTGGCGGGAAAGGGTATAATGCCAATAACTTTTTTGAAATTATCAACTTTTTATCAGGAGCAACCCACGCTTCATCACACACGTCATTTAATTCTTCTGATTCAGGAAAAACTGTTTGTAGTTTTTTCACACCATACATAATACCCTGTTTTACGGTATCTGTAGTATCAGCTAAATGTAACGTCTCCTTCATTGCCAAAATCATATAACGTGTGGCCCTACTGGAAAATACGTTTGAATTTCTACCGTCGTCACTGGAATCAGTGCCCGTGTCTGGGTCTGTGTCGACCGACTGAGGCAAAGGGCGTTTTACAGCCCCTGACGGTGTTTGAGGCGCCTGGACAGGCATTAATTGATTGTCCGGCCGCCTCATGTCCTCAACTGACTGTTTAAGGGAAGATAAACCATCACGTAATTCCACAAATAAAGGCATCCATTCTGGTGTCGACCCCCTGGGGGGTGACATCTGCATATTTGGCAATTGCTCCGCCTCCACACCAATATCGTCCTCATACATGTCGACACCACGTACCGACACACACCGCAAACTCACAGGGAATGCTCTAATGAAGACAGGACCCACTAGCCCTTTTGGGGAGACAGAGGGAGAGTCTGCCAGCACACACCACAAAGCGCTATATATACAAGGGATATCCTTATATTAAGTGCTCCCTTATAGCTGCTTTAATATATATATATATAGCCATTAATGTGCCCCCCCTCTCTGTTTTACCCTGTTTCTGTAGTGCAGTGCAGGGGAGAGACCTGGGAGCCGTTCTGACCAGCGGAGCTGTGACAGAAAATGGCGCCGTGTGCTGAGGAGATAGGCCCCGCCCCTTTTTCGGCGGGTTCTTCTCCCGCTATTTTTCCAGTCAGGCAGGGGTTAAATATCTCCATATAGCCCCTATGGGCTATATGTGAGGTATTTTTAGCCTTGTATAAGGTTTATATTTGCCTCTCAGAGCGCCCCCCCCCAGCGCTCTGCACCCTCAGTGACTGCCCAGTGAAGTGTGCTGAGAGGAAAATGGCGCACAGCTGCAGTGCTGTGCGCTACCTTATGAAGACTGAGGAGTCTTCAGCCGCCGGTTTCCGGACCTCTTCACGCTTCAGCATCTGCAAGGGGGTCGGCGGCGCGGCTCCGGGACCGGACTCCACGGCTGGGCCTGTGTTCGATCCCTCTGGAGCTAATGGTGTCCAGTAGCCAAGCAGCAAATCCACTCTGCATGCAGGTGAGTTTACTACTTTCCCCCTAAGTCCCACGTTGCAGTGATCCTGTTGCCAGCAGGACTCACTGTAAAGAAAAAAACCTAAACTAAACTTTCTCTAAGCAGCTCTTTAGGAGAGCCACCTAGATTGCACCCTTCTCGTTCGGGCACAAAATCTAACTGGAGTCTGGAGGAGGGTCATAGGGGGAGGAGCCAGTGCACACCACCTGACCTAGTAAAGCTTTACTTTTTTGTGCCCTGTCTCCTGCGGAGCCGCTATTCCCCATGGTCCTTTCAGGAACCCCAGCATCCACTTAGGACGATAGAGAAATAAACATAGCTACATCAGCAGATGACACTGGAATAAGTAACAGGTGGCAGAAGACTGCTGGATTTTGTGCAGTTGAAGAATATTAAAGTAAGAAAAAGGATAAGCACATGAGGGAAGAGGGCCCTGCTCATGAGAGCTTACATTCTTAAGGGGAGGGGTAGACAGACAGGGGTGACACAGATGGGGTACATAGAGAGCGTGGAACAGAGGAACTATTTCAGTCACGTTAAAAAAAATTACGTATTTAGGAATATTTCATATTATGGAATTTTGGATATAGGACTCCCAACTTGTAAAGCAAAACCATTGTAACAACCTATCATCTTTCATTCTTTTCATCTGGACACATAACAGTTTGAATTTTAGAAACATACCTATAGTGATTTTGGTGGGAAAAAAGCAAACCCATAAGCAGCACAGGTGAAACCAGCTCAAATAGGAGACTTGTCCTAGACGCTATTAAATGATCAAATGGCACTTTCCACTGGTTACAACACATGTAACTTACCTAATAGAAACAATGTTCATTATGTATAAATATAATTACATTGAACTGTTTTTTTTTTTTTTAAACCTCCAGAAAAGGTGGCCTTAGACTAGAAATCTAATAACAATCAGCCTTGGTTTAAGAACACCTGGCAAGGTGCTACAGTTCTGGAAAATATTGCTTTAGAATGCATAATTCTATCTCTGTACCCAGACAGATCCAATAAAAGCCAACATAGCTTCAGGACAGCAGCACCTTGGTAAGGCTGGAACACTGTAAAAATTACACACATCCTGAAGTGGTTTTAAGATTACAAACCAGCTAAAAACCAATGAAGAAAAAAAAAAAAAATCAAATGAAATTAAGAAAACTCAGATGGGTGAATAAAACAGAAAACCATTCATGATATTTTGGCGCCACCTGCTGGAATATTTAAGTAATAAAAAAAATGTGAAAGTGGAGTGTTGACTTTAAAACTGGGTATAAATAAAAAGTATTCCATCTAGTTTATCAATTTAAAATAAAATAAAACTTCCACTAGTAAACATCAATGTAATAAAAGCTCTCTCCTAATATTGTTACACAAGGGAGCTCACAATGTTCAATTAATCTTTACAGTATAGGGCATGGGTCTGCAAACTCGGTCCTCATTACCCCACACAGCGCATGTTTTGCAGGTCTCCTCACAGAATCACAAGTGAAATAATTAACTCCACAAGCGGACCTTTTCAAATGTGTCTGTGAGTAATTAATACACCTGTGCACCTGCAAAACATGCACTGTGTGGGGTAAAGAGGACCGAGTTTGCAGACCTATGGTATAGGGTAACAGACATTCCCAAAAGTTTCAGGAACGCATAGAGGCCCACTGCATCAGTCCATGTACTAAGATCATGTACAACTGAAGTGACTAATTAATGTACATCATTATTTACAACCTATTTTGGGATCGAAGATACCACTCACCTTGTATAGGGCGAGTGAGACATAAGTATTAAACTGTGAATTTATGGTTTCTGAGTTAATAATACTATAATTTACTTATATAGCATCAGCATATTCCATTGCATTTTACAATTGGGAACAAACAGCAATAAAACAGACCAAGGTAAGAAGACCCTGATTGCAAGCTTTCAATCTATTGGGAAATAGGCACCGATACACAGGGATAGGTGCTACCTATTGCCTAATAGTCCAGCCAGATTGCAGAGGTTCCGTGTGGGCTGTATGATCCTATCAAACAGGAATGCTGGCCTGGGCTCAGCGGGATGGGAAAGTTAATTAAGAAAAAATAAGTGTGGTTATGTGTGGACTGTATAGATGGGATGTAATTATATAGGATAGCTTATGGAGGTTATGTGGGTGGCTCTGGAATTTGATACGCTCGCCTGAAGAGATGAGTTTTCAGGAAACGCTTGAAGGTTTGGAGACTAGAGGAAAGTCTTATAATGTGGGACGGCATTCCACAGAGTGGGTGCAGCCCAAAAAATGTCCTGTAACCGTGAGTGGGAGCAGGTAATGAGAGTGGAAGAGAGACAGATCTTGTGCAGAGTTGAGAGGTCAAACTGGAAGATATTTTGAGATAAACAAAGAAACGTGGTCAATAATGTCCAATGCAGCAGAGAGATCTAGAAGACTATGAAGTGCGTAATGGTCTTTAGACTTGACAGTGATTGGCATTTGCAGACGATATTCTACTTTATTTTAGTAATCCTCGTAAAGCCATACCGCACCTACTTGATATCTTAAATCTATTTGAATTGGTGTCAGGATTTAAAGTTAAACACACAAACACTGAAGCATTGGCATTTTTCCCAACAGCCCAGTTGAGCTGAGGTAAAAAGAGTTCCCATTTCATTGGGCCACAGTAGATTGTATTACTTATTGAGGTATAAAAATCCCTAACCACCCTTCAAAAATTATACATCTACAATTATGTATCGCTCCTTAAGAAAACCTATACAGATTTTTAAAATAGGGAACACATATCTTTAACATACACTGGACGATGCCACCTGTACAAAATGGTTTCTTTTCCACGATTATTAAATGGTTAACAAATGCTTCTTATAATTCCGCCTAAAAGTGCTTTAGAACAACTGAATACTGCTCTATCTAGATTTTTTTTGGAAAGGAAAACGTCCGAGGGTCTCACTGTTGAAGCTGCAGCAAAAGCAGACACTAGGGGGATTAAACATACCATGCCTTAAGACTTATGCCCTAGCAGCTAACTATAGAATAGCCTTGGATTGGATAGGAGGACATAGCAAATATTCAGATAGACATTTGGAACAATCCTTCATTCCACAAAATGTAAAAATACGTATTGTCAATGTATTAATAAAAAATATAAAGTAAAAAAAAAATATATAGGATTTTAATACCTACCGGTAAATCCTTTTCTCTTAGTCCGTAGAGGATGCTGGGGACTCCAAAAGGACCATGGGGTATAGATGGGATCCGCAGGAGACATGGGCACACTATAAGACTTTGAATGGGTGTGAACCGGCTCCTCCCTCTATGCCCCTCCTCCAGTCTCCAGTTAGAGAACTGTGCCCAGGGAGACGGACATTTCGAGGAAAGAATTTATTGTTTAAACACGGTGAGCGCCATACCAGTTCACACCTCCAACATGCCGCAGAACGTGGCATTCAATAGAACACCAGCCGACGGCATGAAAAATATACAGCAATATGCTGACCGAAAATGTAACACAACCTGTGTGTAAACACGACCAATAATAGCATACCGCATGCCATGGCATGAATAACGTCAGCAACAGACTGACTGAAAGGAAACACAACATGTGTAACCATAACCAATAACTGCAGATACAGTACGCACTGGGACGGGCGCCCAGCATCTTCTACGGACTAAGAGAAAAGGATTTACCGGTAGGTATTAAAATCCTATTTTCTCATACGTCCTAGAGGATGCTGGGGACTCCAAAAGGACCATAGGGTCTATAACAAAGCTCTAGAACAGGCGGGAGAGTGCGGATGACTCTGCAGCACCGATTGCCCAAACAAGAGGGCCTCAACAGCCAGGGTATCAAACTTGTAGAAAATTTGCAAAATTGTTTGAACCCGACGAAGCAGCTGCACTGCAAGGCTATACACCCGAGACCCCTCGGTTAGCCGCCCATGATGAGCCCACCTTGGTAGAATGGGCCTTCATCGATTTCGGTAACGGCAATCCAGCCGTAAAACGAGCAAGATTAATCGTAATTCAGATCCAGCGTGCAATAGTCTGCTTGGAAGCAGGAACCCCAATCTTGTTGGGAGCATATAGGATAACAGATCCTCCGTTTTCCTGATCTGAGCCAATCTGGCAACCCAAATTTTCAAAATTCCGACCACATCGAGATACTCCGATGTCGCCCAGGCGTCATTAGCCATCGGCACCACAATAGGTTGGTTCCAGTGAAACTGATGAAACCACCTTTGGCAGAAACTGCTGCCGAGTTCTCAACTCCGCTCTATCTTCATGGAAGATTAAACAGGGCTCTTGTGAGACAAACCGCCAACTCAGACACCCACCTTGCGGATGCCAAGGTCAACCGCATGACCACTTCCCAATTGAGGAATTTCAACTGAACCATACTGAAAAGTTCAACCAAAGAAATTGCAGGAAGGTAAAGATCCCATGGTGCCACAGAGGCACAAAGGGAGGATGGATGCGTTAGACTCCTTTTACGAAAGTATTAAACTCTGGAAAGGAGGCCAATTGTTTCTTGGAAGAAACCCGATAAGGCTGAAATCTGAACCTTAAATCGAGCACAACCAAAGATCGCCTCCACACGATCTTGTAAGAAAAGAAGGGAGAAAACGATACAACTGGAATTCTTCCGTAGGAACCTTCTTGGATTCACACCAAGACACAAAATTTTCCTCCACATATAGTTGTAATGTTTTTATGTTACATCTTTTCTGACTGAAGAGAGTAGGGAAGACCTCACTGGAAATACCCTTCCGGGCTGGGATCCAACGTTCAATCTCCAAGTCGTCAATGGATATCGCGGTAAGCCTTGGAACACACACGGCCCCTGCCATAACAGATCCTCTCGCAGAGGAAAAAGGTCAGGGATCTCCTATGAGTAAATTGCTGAAGATCCGGATACCAGCCCTCCTTGACCAGTCTGGAACAAGGAGGATCATCTGAACTCTTATTCCTCTTATAATCTTTAACATTTTTGGAAAGAGTGGAAGTGGAGGGAACACAAAGACCGACCGAAACACCCACGGTGTCACTAGGGTGTCCACCGCTATTGCTTGAGAGGACCCCCGACCCGTGACAACATTTCTGAAGTTTCTTGTCGAGGCAAGACGCCATCTTGTCTATTTGCGAAATTCTCCAAAGACTTATCACTTCTGTGAAAAACCGCTTGATGAAGACTCAACCTTCCTGAACAGAGAACGTGTCCGCCGAGGAAGCCTGCTTCCCAGTTGTCCACTCTTGGAACGAACATTGCTGATAGAGCGCGTAAATGTTTTCGTCGCCCAGCGGAAAATCTTTCTGGCTTTTGCCCTTTCTTCTCCAGTTTTTGTCTGTAGAAAACCGTTATAAACGGCCCTTAACTCTAGACCGTTAATGGGGCAACAAGTATCCTAACATGACACTTGTCCTCAGTGAGAATTGCGCCGCTACCACAGGATCAACATACTGGTCTTGAAACCATGATTATCCTAGGTGGAAACCGGACCACTTGTCCAACAGGTCCCGCTAAACACTCAGGCCTGGAACCTGCCCACTGAATGGCCTCGTATGCCCCAAACATCTTTTTCAGCAACTGACTGTATCGACGGATTGACACCGTTGCAGGTCTGCCAGACTCTGAATTCTCAGAGCTTCCCCTTTTTTTTTATTTTGGAAGCAAATAAACTCTTCTCAGTGCTGCCTCTAATAATATTGCCCAAGCCGATCACCGCGTCGTTGGGACCAACAGGGATTCTGGCAAGTCCTGTTGTTGAACTACTGTCAAGGAGAAAACAACGTTTCGCATCATTTGGCTTCTTGATCTCTCCATAATTCGGAGAGCGATCCAGTACAGAATAAATATGACTCCTTACTATCGAAGGAAACCCATCATACCGCCATCACCCTGGTGAAATGGTAACAACAATCCTGAATCGCAAACCTCAGGTAAGCCTAAAGCGGAAGAAACCATAATTAGACCTCCTTACTCCACTTTCAGAGTGGAGAACCCTGCCATGAGAGATTCCCTCATGAAGTTTAAGTAGGAAAAATTGGGATTTGTCTGACCGAGTCGTCCGGCCTCGGGAGCACGAAAAAGCTTGAACCACAGCTTCTTCTTTTTTTTTTTTTTTGTGTGACCGGAACCGCAGGACAATGACCTGATCCAGACACAACTCTTGTATTGCGTCACATACTACCTCCTTGTCATGAGGAGGATCGGTAAGGTTGATTTGAAAAATCAGTGAGGGGAACGTCTGGAACTCCCGTATGTCCCCCTAGGGACTCTATCCTTAACTCACTGGTCCATGTCCTTTCCAGAACGGACTGAATAGTTTTAGATGAGTTCCCACCTGTGTGGGCCCCCGCAAGATAGACCCAACGTCCCACGGTGGACGTGGCAGAAAACAACGGATGATTTCTGCTCCTGTGAACCTGAAAAGGCAGCTGACCTCTTACCTTTTTTACCTTCCTTTATGCAAAGAAAGGGGAATCCTTATCTATTCGGTCAAAATGACTGCATCTTACAACAATGCGTCACCAACCGTTGTGAGGGAACATAGGGCAAGAAAGGTAAACTTACCCGTGGCACCTGCCTAGAGCATATTAACAAGGCCATCACCAACCAGGCTTCCCTTCATGAGGAAGAGACTCCACTTCTTTTCGGATTCAGCATTTGCATCTCTTTGGTGAATCCACAACGCCCTCCTAGCCGAGACCGCCATGGAAGTGGTCCGCGCACCCAAGAGTCCCATCCCTTGTAGTCGCACAGTAGTATGTTGCAATGTTCTACACATGACCCAACTCAAGGAGTAACACATCTCTCCTCAGGGTAATTATATCGGATGACCAAGTAACCGACCATTTCTGAATACAATCACTCCCCCCTGCGCATGCAATGCAAGTATAATCAAAGCATATAATTAAAAAATTACTTAGCTTCCTGTAAACGATCCTTTGTGACAGGGCCCCGTGCAGAACAGGGGTTGACTCTCACTTTATTCTATCCATGGCGGGAAAAGAATAAACACTCGGACTCCTCATGATGATTTGAAACCATCTTGTCATGGCTGACCTAGAGTTATTCAACAGAGCAACCAGCACATGAGAAGGAAAAAAGTTTACTTCAGCATTCATTATAATTTTTTTGTATAAATATACCCATTTAAATACACATATACACACGTATATCTATATATACATATCTCATAAACATATATATATTTTTGTCAGGAACAGCAGGGTCCCTAGTGACATTAATGCGTTCTTAATGTGCATGAACATGTACTGAATGCCGATGCTGTGGATCTAATCAGGAAACATTATGGTCGACATAAGACATAGTATTCGTGTCGACAACAGGGAGTAGTAACTGGGCAAAATAACATTTCTGCGACCCCAAGGGGTTGACGGAAATATATACATAATTTTAATATTACGCCCCCACAAATATTACCACGTCTGTGCTCGAGCTACAGCTCCATGTAACCGTACATATATATATATATATATATATATATATATATATATATATATATATATATATATATACACACACACACACACACACAGGTATAGCTTTTTCACATTATCATGTTAATTTATACCCAGTCACATTAGTTGGTGCCGACAGGGTCACCCACATACGGAGGGATTCCCATAGCCATTTGTGGCAGAGCACTCAAACATGCCGACACACGTGTACTAAACACCCACCGACATTACACTTACTATAATGGGTAGATCCCAGTATCTGACAGGGAAAACACAGAAAACGTTTACCAACTCATTTACCACACGCTCATTAGGGCTAAGCCACGCCCCCTTATCGGCACACTTCAGTCCCGCTAGTTTTTCACATTTTTATACTGGCGGGGGTCAGTATACAGTGCCTATGCACTGTATACCTCTTTGCCAGGCTATATATGAGGAATATTGCTGCCCAGGGCACCCCCCCTCTGCGCCCTGCACCCTTGTAGTGCCACTTGTGTGTGGGAGCAATGGTGCGCAGCGCGACCGCTGCCCGGTACCTCTGCCGTCACTGAAGTCTTCTGTTCTTCTTTTACTCACCCGGCTTCTTTCTTTTGGCTCTGTGAGGGGGGTGACGGCGCGGCTCCGGGAACGAGCAGCTAGGCGTACCAAGTGATCAGACCCTCTGGAGCTAATGGTGTCCTGTAGCCTAAGAAGCAGAGCCTTGAAACTCACAGAAGTAGGTCTGCTTCTCTCCCCTCAGTCCCACGATGCAGGGAGCCTGTTGCCAGCAGTGCTCCCTGAAAATAATAAACCTAACATAAAGTCTTTTCCGAGAAACTCAGTAGAGCTCCTCAGTGTGTGACCAGTCTCTCAGAGCACAGAGTCTAACTGGAGTCTGGAGGAGGGGCATAGAGGGAGGAGCCAGTTCACACCCATTCAAAGTCTTATAGTGTGCCCATGTCTCCTGCGGATCCAGTCTATACCCCATGGTCCTTTTGGAGTCCCCAGCATCCTCTAGGATGTATGAGAAAAAAAGACTTCACAGTGATCAGATCATTCACTACCTTAGTGTAGTCTCTGTGGAGTGTTGGGAATAAAGCCTGACTGAAGTGGGTCCAATAAATTGTGAAAAGAAAGTATATGTTGCAGGTGCAGCCCAGTCTCTAAAGTAGCTTAGAAGGGCATGGGGGCTGGGATGGTAAATTGAGAGAGTAAAGGTCAGAATTCAGCTTTTTTAGACTAGGGTTTAATCACTGTATGCTTGAACAATGATGGAAAGATACCAGTAGAGAGAGAGAGAGATTACAGATTTTAGTTAAAGGTTGGGATGAGCTCTACTGATTTGTGAGTTATCGAAGTGTCTGATGTCATTACACACAATTTATAAGCAATGACATCATAAAGACAGTGTTTATACAGATAATTACAGCAGCTAATAATATATCTGAATAACTAGTGTTTAACATATACAACAGCCACATGTATACCTGTTACAGGGGGATGCGGTCAACATCCCGCTGGACGGGATCCCGGCGGTCGAAATACCGACGCCGGAATCCCGACATATTCTCCCTCCGTGGGTGTCCACGACACCCATAGAGGGAGAATATAATAGTGTGCCGAGCGTAGCGAGGCACCGTGCCCGCAGCGTGGCGAGCGAAGCGAGCCCGCAAGGGGCTGCGTTCCGCTCGCCACCCCTGTCGGGATTGTGTGGTCGGGATTCCGGCGTCGGTATTTCGACCGCTGGGATCTTGTCCAGCGGGATTACGTACTGATCCCGTTACAGGAGATGTTGTGTATATATGTTGTGATTGCTTCCCCAAGTTTAAGGAGTGTGTGTGTGTGGACTAAAAGATAATGATCTGAGGGTGTGAGATCAGACAAACAAGAAACAAGGTGGCCAGATGTCCTATAGATTAATCTGGTCTCTAAACACACTGCGCAATGTCACCATACTGAAATTTCAAATAATTCGCAAAAGCAACAAGACTGGCTGGCAAAGTAGAAAAACTTCTCGTACCACAGTATTGCAGTGTGACAGAGTATGTTTCAGTTTCTCATTTGATATTTTAATAATAAATTGCGTTGATAACAGATTTTCTCGTGTGTTATCTCTGCATATTGAAATAAATAGGCTTTCAGCCACATTAAATACAGAAACCCTAAAAAAGTGCTCTCTTTGGAGTGCTGAAACTATAGACCAAGCAAAGTAATTACTTTGTGAAAATTAATATTATTTGTTTGGAGGCATCATTATCTTAATCAATTGTATATATTATGTGTCTCAATCCACACAGGGCTCAAATGATAAGAATATTGCCATTGCTAATTCAAGCAATTTAGTTTGGATTACCACTTGTGATGGCTGAAAGTGTTTTTTCACATAGGGCCAACTTCTAGGTTATCTCTTTCTGCAAAGAACAAGACGCTTGACAAAGTCCAATATAGTCTGAGAAGCAGTGTCGTGCACGTGGTCTCCAATCAATACAGATTGCATACTTACAAAATAACTTCTTTCTTTTGTGGCAAGGAATAAAGCGCACTCAGAACGTGCAGTGTTGCCGGTAAGCGTCCAATCTAGTCAACTGGTTAACAATCTAGTACTCTTGCCATTAAATGTCATCCACAGTAAGAAGTCCTCATTCTTTCCACTGTGTCTGACATCTTGGACTTCATTTCCTTCCACACTCCCACTAGCTCCTCCACTTACCACATACTCACATCCTCTCACTCCAGCATTTCTCCAGTGCCACCCCTCTACACTTGCTCTATCAGACTGCTAGTCTCCATACCTTCAAATGACATTTTATACAAGCTTATCAGTCATCGTAACTCTATTCTCAGGACCTTTGACTACCACCTACCTACCCTCTCTCTCCCTGTTAACCCGACTTGGTTACTCCCCTAATTCTTCGACTTTAAGTCCTCTTCTTCTGTGCTCTTCTCCCAGAACGATCCCTGTCACCAGTGCAAATTTGTTTCCTGTCTACATATTTTGAGGGATGGACCCAGATGCAAAATATACTTGGGCCCACTTACTTGTTTACCACGAGTTCAAAATAAGACACATGGTAGTGCGCCACTTGACTGCCAAACAATACAGACCGCTTCCCAGTTCCTAACAATAATCTGTTCCAATTTTAATCTGTGCCTTCTTCAAACTGAGCAGTGCCTGATGTCAGCAGTGCTACTTATAGGCTCCACATATGGGTCCGCTGGCAGAGGGTGACAGGCAGGGTGTGACAGGGGGAGAAACCAGACTGACAATACTGATGGCGTCAATCATTCCTGCATCTTAATGAGTAGAGTCACCATTGCTAGTGACTCTGCAGTCCAGGTGGCTGTGGATAGATGATCAAAGAATCTAAGAGGTCCTATCCTCTTGTCCGCAGTACTTGTGAGATAACTTCCATGAGTCTCCAGTAGGCAGAGCATGCACAGCAGTCCAACCTGTCCAGGATTGAAGACCGTCCAGATTGTCAAAGGCAATCCTAGATGGGAGGCAGCTGGTGCTGCGGATCATTAATGATCCTATCAGCAGCAAGAGGCTGCTAACACCCCAGGTGTAACACACAGGCTGCAATGGCGGTAGTTTCGCTACTGGTTAGGCTAGTTGTGTGTCAATTGTTCCCTATTAACACCTTCCCCACCTACCCTACACACACTGCAATATATCGCTTGGTTCTGCAAGCAACAGTGCATCTCTCAATCCTGCCTAGGAGAAGGAGGAGACAGAGTAGGTCAGAGAAGGAGACAGGAGTGTAGGTCAGAGAAGAAGACTAAAATGCAGATCAAAGAAGTAGATGGGAGCGCAGGTCATAGAAGGAGGCAGAAAAGCAGTAGGTCACAGAAAGAGGCAAACAAATCAGAGAAGCAGATGGGAGAGCAGGTCAGAGAAGGAGGCGGGGGAGCTGGTCAGAGAAGAAAGTGGGAGAGCAAGTCAGAAGGAGACTGGAGTGCAGGTCAGAGAAGGAGACTGGAGTGCAGGTCAGAGAAGGAGACTGGAGTGCAGGGGAGAGAAGGAGAAGTGCAGGTCAGAGAAGGAGGCAACACAGCAGGTCACAGATGGGGCATCAAAGCAGATCAGGGAAGAAAGCAGGTGTGCAGAATGGTAAGAAGATGAGCTCTCCCTGCTTTAAATGGGCAAGACAGATTGCTACTCCTGACAAACATTGTGAATGCATTTGTCCAGTGTGGAGACACGTTTCTTGTTTAAATGCACATATGTGACCACTCCTGCCCAGGCATGCTGTGCAAACATACAGTTTTAGTACCCAAGTACTAGTGATTGAGAACATTAATGTACTGTATTGCTACCAAATACATTTAAAAAAGATACAATTTTCAGACAATGGGGGTGATTCAATTAAGTGCGCACGTGCTTTAAACCATAGTAAATGCCCTTGAATCTGCCACATTGAATTAAAAGTCCAGTTTCATATGGGTGTCCTGGGTTCTTGATTTCGAAACTGTGGGCACTCTACACAAGAATCATATTCCCTTTTGCCAGATATTTTATATTCTTAGAGTATACTGCTGCCTTTGCTTTTGTTTTACACCTACTTTCCATAACCCCTGACTTTGCACCTAATTGCACACTGATGGGGTACACAATGACCTCTTAGAATGTTGAAATTTATTAAGCGGCTTTTGTACAGTCATTACTATTTATTGATGGTGCATATTATGTTTGGTCTACTTCCCTCTTCTGTTCCCGGAATTCATAACCCGTTTGTTGACCGAAATAAAAAACTGTATAACAGAATTTGTATATGCATTTATGCTATACTTTTTTTTTTTTTCCGGAGACTACCACATCCTGCTACTCAGGCATTCATAAAATATGTTGATACTTCTTCACAAAGAATGCTAATTATTAACTATAAAGGAGAAGAGAGATTAAGTACCAAACAATCAGTTTCTGCCATTTCTGTGTTTGAAAAATAACAGGAGCAGATTGGTTGGTACTTTGGGCAGATGTATTAACCTGGAGAAGGCATAAGGAAGTGATAAACCAGTGATAAGTGCAAGGTGATAAACGCACCAACCAATCAGCTCCAATATGTAAATTAACAGCTAGGAGCTGACTGGCTGGTGCATTTATCACCTTGCACTTATCACTGGTTTATCACTTCCTTATGCCTTCTCCAGGTTAATACATATGCCCCTTTATCTCTACCCATGTGTTCGCTCTCCAAGCTTTGATGAATATTCCCCAAAGTGTGATTTAGCATGTATTTTTACATACACACCCAGCAAAAGTGTCCTCTTTATATCGGTACTAAGTAACCATAAACTTCCTAGTAAATAAAGATGAAACAAAAAATAAAAAAAAAATACATACATACATAGAGTGATATATATAGATATAGTGATATATATAGATATATATCTATATCTATATATATCACTATGTACATCTATTTCTCTCTCTATATATATATATATCTATCTATACACACTGCACACAAAAGCTCTCTCACTCACTGACTGACTCATCACTAAGGGGTATATTCAATTGAAGTCGAAAGCTGCAGTCTGTCGAAGAGACAGCGGTTTTTTACTTTTTAAGGTCGAATCGTTATTCGACCTATTCAATATATCCCAAAATTTTTCGACAAGTCGATGAATTCGACTTGTCGAAAAGCACGTGGATCGGCGGAATAGCTGCCGATCCACGTGCTTGTGTCGAAAACGAGGCCAAAACAGACAGGTTTCGGCCCCCTTTTCGACCATCTCAGTCTGACATAAAAAAATGTCGGACTGAGATGAGGGATTAGAGCAGGAGAGGGGGGAGAGCCGCAGGGAGACGGGGGACATCCGCGGGCATATAGGGGAGATCACTGCTACAGCACAGCGCTGCAGCAAGATGTCAACACAGCCGCGCCGCTCACGGCAGCTTCCACCCGGCTCCAGCAAGTGAGGTCACGCTTGCTGGAGCCGGGTGGACAGTGCCGTGAGGTCGGGCGGCTGTGTGACATCCTCCTGCAGCGCTACTATAGCGCTGATCTCCTGCGTCTCCCGGCGGTTGACCCGCTGGTCTCCCCGCGGCTCCCCCACCACCAACACTACCTCTCCTGCTCTGTGTCCCTCATCTCAATTCGACTTGAATAAGTCGAATTGAGATGAGATTTGAATAGGGGTTGTCGGATCCATTCCGACAAATGCATGTCGGAATGGATCCGACGCTAATTGAATATACCGTGTACTTCCCAATAGGGTAGGAATATGAAATTTACCATAGGTATTCTGCTGGGAAATAGGAAAACTACGTAATTAGAATTTAAAAAAAAACTCCCGTAAGGGGATGAACAGGGGGTTGGCACAATAAAGAAATTACTGATGCGTGGCTTGTGTTGCGTGAACGATAACGCCCAAACGGACAATCATATAAAAATTTGGATTGCACCTCCAGTGGGTTAGATAGAATTGAATTAACTACAAAAACTGGTCCTGTCACTTTTTACCGTATCTGCTACGGATGCTCCTTGGGTAACGCCAAGAACTATGGATTAATATTTACGGACAATAAGACGTCTCAAATTTACATCTCTATAGATTTACCAAATTTATATTTACAACCATGAAAATCAGAAACTCCCATGCGAAGAACGGGTAGAACAGCTAGTTAAAATATAAATCAAGAACTCTAACCACAAGGTCCCTCAACACTACAACAGCTTCACCATCTCACGACAATAATGTAACAGACATGTAAAAATTGCAGGTGATTAACCAGCTTAAAATGCTGTTTCCAGAACAACTGCAAAACAATTATAGCCCCTATTTTTCAACAAGTCTTTGCTTGTCAAACTTGTTCCCAGTTATAATTAAGGGCTTTCTCTATTTAAAATAGAGAACAGTGCTGTTTTCAGGCAGCGCTATGCTTACATCTTTTTTTTTTTTTTATATGAAACAACATGGTGACTGAATTTAACAACGAGCGGTAATCCTGATTTACCGCTCGTTGTCCTTACTTCAGCTTGCCACCTGCTGCTGTCTGTTAATTAGCGCTCAGTGGCGATGCGCTCCTGGCCTCTCTTCTCCTGCTTCCGAGATTAGTCCCATAATGCTCTGCGTCTGGTGGGTTACCATAGCAACATGTCCTGGTATGTCTCCCAAGATTTACGCAACGTCCAGAATTCAAGACTGCACAAGTGCAGACTATTGGCTCCAGGCGACTCATGCACAATAATTAAAGTCAAACAACTTAACTTCATTCGTCAGCGCTGCTTGAGTTTAAAGGGCAGCACTGACAACTCAAATAACGCTACCGCTCGCTGGGGGTATTAACAATGTTAAAAAAACAACATAATGGTGAGTGAAAACGTTAATCTGCACTACAACAGTTTTGATAAATAGGGGCCTATGTATTTTATTTGTACTAATGTACAATACTGCTCTTGAAATTCATAAGTGTTAGGTGTGTGTGTGCATGGGGGGGGGGCAAAGAACTTACCAAAAATGCTATTACACTTCTTTTGGTAGACTCCCACAGAAAGCAGCTATTAATGAAACGCATTGTGTTCCAGATTGCCATAGTGATTTTTTTAACGCGGTCAACATTCCTCGATAAGATCTGGTAAAAAGATAAATTGATGAACAATTTGGAAACACGGATGGCTCCTCCTGACATACTGTTAGCATATAGCTTTCCTCACACACAGAAAACTAAACTTTTTATTCACTGCAATAATTAATCTTCTCTTTCAGGGGTCATTAAACTAATTGGCATCAGAATAAATATTTAAAAGAAAAAAATTCCTGTTTGGCTACTGTAAAATCTCACTTGAGGATAAGATTCTTAGTTTTACCGTTTACTAAACCTGAATTTTTGTGCAACATGGGTGTGTACTATAAGGAAGCATGTGGGAATACAGTAGTTACAAAAAATATTGAGAAATACAATTATTGTGAAAATAATTCTAATACATCTATTTTACAGCCGATGACGACATAGGATATGGTTAATAAAGACCCTTTGGGCTTTTTTGCAAGGTTCCAAAAAGTACACAAGACTCAATCATTAAGGGCCATTTCCATGTTGCATACCTTTTTTGAAAGCTTTGGGTTATCTTCTACAAACCGCTTTTCTCTTGGGTTAAATGTCCTAATACTCGCTCTGACCTGAGAAATACACAAAAACATAAATAAATAAGTATTGTAGATCTGTGAGCACAGATGTTGGGCTTTCTATAAACACATAGTCACTTTATGTTTCACAACTTACTGGATTAAAAAGGAGATCAATTTCTAAATATATCACTCCTTTCGAAGCACTGGCCAAGTCTTTGTTCTTTAATAAATAAGCCACTTGCTGTCCATTCCTCACCTAAAGATGAAAAAATAAATACGTTATAAAACTCTGCAAGCAAAAAAAAACTTCTTTAAGGAAGATGTAGACTTTTGTTATAAACCACAGTTATTTTGTCATGTACTGAACTAGTCAGCGAGAGTAATACAGTATGTGCATTACAGTGATAAAATTGTGATGGCATGCTGTAAGTATATGGTAAATGCAGACATGCACCTCTTTGTACTTGGAAGGGATTTGAAGTGAGATCTGGTTTTGAGGCACAAGATATTAAAATGAGCTGGAATAGATGTATAACAAGCAAATATGGAGCCACTTTGTCTTGTGGGTTGCAGTGAGTCTTATCTACACAGAATGACTTGAATCTTGTTCAAGGTGACAGAAGCAATACTTTCCAGTAAGCTTAGGATGACGCATCACGTCATGTAAGCAGAATGTATTGCAAGAAAGCAACGACGTGCAAAACGTGTGTGAATCGAACCCAACATATTTAAGAATAGGAAATGAACTGATCTGCCATAAAGACAGTTGGAACCTTACTGGGCAGCAGATGGTGTAATCCTTAGCATTACTGCCTCACAGCACTGAGGTCATGAGTTCGATTTCCACTGTGTGGAGTTTGTATAGTCTCCCTGTGCTTGCGTGGGTTTCCTCCGGGTACTTCGGTTTCCTCCCACAATCCAAAAATATACTGGTAGGTTAACTGGCTCCCTACAAATTAACCTTAGCGTGAATGTATGTGCTTGTATACGTAGTAGGGACTATAGAATGTACGCGCCACGGCGGCAGTGACTGATATGAATGACGAAATATTCTCTGTAAAACGCTGTGGAATATGTGTGAGCTATATAAATAACTAGTAATAAATAATATCGAATTTCAGGAAATTAGTACTAAACAAATTGTATATTGTGAGAATTTTTTTTTTTTTAATTAGTAAGTTGGTGAATGTCTAATATGATAGTAGGGTGTGCTTTGCTGTAAAGGTTTCTTTGGCACAAGGCATAATCTTGACTCCCAATGATTGCGCACAACCATAAAAGTACCTAATGGGGACACACATATGTACAGACAAACCAAACTAATAACAACAAGAATTAATGATGACTGATAATAAATAAAATAATGTTTTAATAAATGCATGCCTTTTTTTTTACTAATAATTTATTCTTTGTTTCTGCGGGAAAACTTGCAGATTCCCATACACAGCAGGCTTGCTTCATCATACTGTGAGAGAATAATACTTGGTATGTGCGGACAGAACCGGAAAATTAGGTGATGCACAAAAATAGGAATTTATTACCTACAGGTAATTCCTTTTTCTCATAGTCTGTAGGGGATACTGGGATGGTATCAGTACCATGGGTATAGATTGGGTCCATTGGAGCCTTGGCACTTTAAAAATCTTCAGTGTGTGCTGGCTCCTCCCCTCTATGCCCCTCCTGCAGGAAAAAACTGTGCCCGAGGAGACGGACATACTTTGAGAGAAGGAAAACAGCGGTGAGTCAACGAACCAAGACACAATAGTAACAAAGTATAGCAATGCTAACCAAAACAGGAACAGGGGCAGCAACAACAGACCCAACCAAGAAAACATACAACAAGGTATGAAGGAAAAAACACGAAACACTGAGGCGGGCGCCCAGTATCTCTTACGGACTACAAGAAAGGAATTACCGGTAGGTATTCAATTCCTATTTTCTCTAACATCCTAGGGTATACTGGGATGGTATCATTACCATGGGGAAGTCCCAAAGTTCCCAGTACTTGTGGGAGAGTGCTGAAACCCCTGCAAAACCGACTGACCAAACTGAAGGTCCTCAACGGCTAAGGTATCGAACTTGTAGAACTTCACAAACATGTTCGAACCAGACCAAGTAGCTGCTCGGCACAACTGCAATGCCGTAACACCACGGGCAGCCGCCCAGGAAGAACCCACCGACCTAGTGGAGTGGGCCCGAATAGAATTAGGCAGGGGCAACGCTGCCAAAGAGTAAGCCTGTTGGATAGTCAGACGGATCCAACGAGCGATGGACTGCTTTGAAGCAGGACATCCAATCTTGGTAGCGTCGTATAGAACAAAAAGCTAGTCAGTCTTTCTGTGACGAGCCGTTCTCTTGACATAATTCTTCAAAGCCCGAACCACATCCAGGAATTTGGGATTAACCGATGTGTCAGACACTACCGGAAACACTATAGGTTGATTTATGTGAAAAGCCGAAATCACTTTCGGCAAAAAGCCCGGCCGAGTCCTGAGCTCCGCCCTATCCTTGTGGAATATCAAATAAGGGCTCTTACAGGATAAGGCCCCCAATTTTGACATGTTTTGCAGAGGCCAATGCCAGCAACATGACAGTCTTCCAAGTTAAATATTTCAATTCCACCCTGTGTAAAAGGTTCAAACCAGTCCGATTGTAGAAAGGTCAGGACCAAATTGAGATCCCAAGGAGCCGTGGGAGGGACAAAGGGTGGTTGAATACGAAGTGCACCTTTCAATAACGTCTGTACCTCCGGAATCACAGCCAACTGCCTCTGAAAGAATATGGACAAGGCCAATATCTGAACTTTGATGGAGCCTAACCAGGATCATTCCCAGAAAGGACAATCTCTGGGTTGGTTCCAAATGTGACTTTGGAAGGTTCAGAATACAACCATGACTCTTTAGAAGGCGTATTATGAGAACAATGGACTGCAGCAGCTTCTCCTTGGACGATGCCTTTATCAGCTGATCGCCCAGATATGGAATGATGTTCCCACCCTGCTTGCGGAGGAGAACCATAATTTCTGCCATCACCTTGTTAAACACCCTTGGTGCTGTGGAGAGGCCAAGTGGCAGGGCCTGGAACTGGAAATGACAGTCCAGCAATGCGAAACGGAGATAAGCCTGATGCGGCAGCCAGATCGGAATATGGAGGTACGCATCCTTGATATCCAGTGATACCAAAAATTCCCCCTCTTCCAGACCTGATATCACCGCCCTGAGAGACTCCATCTTGAACTTGAACTCCTTTAGAAAGGGGTTCAAAGGTTTTAGGTTCAGAATGGGCCTGACAGAACCATCCGGTTTCGGTACCACGAAAAGGTTTGAATAGTAACCTTTGTTCTGCATGTGAGGTGGCACTGGCACAATGACCTGTGCCTCCACCAGTTTTTGGACAGCGTCTTGTAATACAGTGCTGTCTGCCAACAGAGTTGGTAAGCCTGATTTGAAAAAGCGATGAGGAGGGCGACTTTGAAATTCCAGCCTGTATCCCTGGGACACAATATCTATCACCCAGGGATCCAGGCCGGACGATACCCAGACGTGACTGAAGTGTCTGAGTCTCGCTCCCACTGGCCCCATCTCCAGGCAGCACGGTCCACCGTCATGCGGAGGACTTAGGCGTACCTGCAGCAGGCTTTTGTTCCTGGGAACCTGCAGCGGCAGGTTTCTTGGACTTAACTCGACCTCCCCTAAAGAAGGTATTGGACGTTCTGGCATTTCTAGGCTTGTTAGGCCGAAGTGACTGCGTTGCAGATGAAGAGAAGGATTTCTTCGGAGCAGGTGCTGCTGAGGGAAGAAACGGAGACTTACCCGCTGTAGCCATGGATATCCACCCGTCTAGAGCTTCCCCAAAGAGAGCCTGACCTGTATAGGGTAGGGACTCCACACTTTTTCTGGATTCCGCGTCAGCCGACCACTGGCGCAGCCACAGTCCCCGGCGAGCTGAAACAGACATGGAAGATATTCCCGCAGCCATGGAACCCAGGTCATGGATTCTACCATAAAACCTGCTGAATCATGTATGTGGCGTAAATATAATGCAACCTCATCCCTATCCATCGTATTCAAATCCTCAAGTAAGGTAGCCGACCACTTTACTATTGCCTTTGCAATCCATGCAGTAGCAATAGTGGGACGTAATATGGCCCCTGATACATTGATTTAAGCGTGTTATCAATTTTTCTATCAGGCGGCTCCTTTAAGGCGGTAGATCCTAGAACAGGCAAAACCACATTCTTTGAGATTCTGGACACAGATGCGTCAACAATCGGCGGGATTTTCCATTTTTTCCTATCCCCCTCAGGGAAAGGAAACGCCACCTGGACCCTTTTAGAGACCTGGAATTTTTTCTCAGGGTTTTCCCATGCTTTTTCAAATACAGCATTCAATTCTTTTGACGCAGGGAAAGTTAGCGAGGCCTTTTTATTTTCAGTGAAAAAGGCCTCCTCAACCTGCTCAAGTGTGGTATCATTAACATTCAACACATCCCTGATAGCCTCTATCAACAATTGCACCCACTTTGCAAGAGATGCGGACCCTCGCAACACATCGCCATCACCGTCTGTGGTGTCAGAATCGGTATCCGTGTCGTCTTGTGTGACATGCACAAGCGCACTTTTGTGGGGGTATATAGCGGGGCGTCCTGAGGTACCATAAACCGGCCATACTGCCATAGAGCTATGTAATACCTGGGTTGCAGATTCATTACTTGCAACCATGTCAGAAATCTGAGAAATCCAAGATTTGATAGAGGAAAACCACTCAGGTTCCCTTGCTGGTATCTATGCTAAACCAGTGCTATCCCGATTACATGGAATGGGATCATCCTGGGAGGATAAATCCTCTGCAGCATATGACACAGTGTCCCTGGACATAGCTAAGAGAGACCACCAAACAATCCACACGCACACAGGTGAGGGCAGACAGAGTTTCCCCCACAAGAATGGCAAGAGAGACAGAGATTGGAGCCAACCCACACACAGCTCTTTTAGCAAAGGGAGACCCCTTGTCAGCGATGACTGTGCACCTTAATAAGATACACAGTCGTACTACAGCCTCTCCTCCCTTCTACAAACCCCTGGTACCGTGTACAGATAGCTGGAGTTGCTTGCTGTGGAGGGACCTGTACTTCCTCTCAGCGCTGTGCAGGCAGGAAAATGGCGTTGAAACACTGCTGGGTCCGCTCTGAGAAGCTCAGCCCCCTTAATGGCACTGTCTTCCCGCTCTTCATGGATTATACTGGCCTGAGGAAATTGTGCTGGCTGAAATCCGAGGACACCGACAGGCTTCTGGACCAGTGTAAAGGGTAAGCGCTGGCCCAGGGCGCCCCTCACAGCGCCGCACCATGTGCCACTGTGCCTTCCCAGGAGCGCAGTTAATACTGCGCTCTCTCCCCGCTGCCGCCATCTTCACACTGGCCCCCCGCTTGCTAGGGGGGTCGGTGTCTCACTCACCACTTCTTCAGCTCTGTAAGGGGTTGGCGGCATGCTGCTGGGGCGAGCGGTCCCCTGTGGCGGAGAACGATCAGACCCCTCTGGAACTCAGTGTTCAGTCAGCGGAGACAGTGGCTCAGACCCCGCAGGGCGGACACTGCTGCCCCCCTTAGTCCCTCGCTGCAGGCAGGCTGTTGCCAGCAGCCTTTCTGTAAAATAATAAACTTTAAAAAAATAACTTTTCTAGGGAAACTCCGGAGAGCTCCCCTAGCTGTGACTGGCTCCTCCGGGCACATTTTCTAAACCGAGTCTGGTAGGAGGGGCATAGGGGGAGGAGCCAGCCCACACTCTCAAACTCTTAAAGTGCCAATGGCTCCTGGTGGACCCGTCTATACCCCATGGTACTAATGTGGACCCCAGCATCATCTAGGACGTAAGAGAAAATACCCCCTCCGACATAGAGATCTTCATTGTTGGGATGCCGCTCTTGGTCATGTGACCACCAGCATTCCCGACAAGCGGTATACGGAACACCATGAGATACAGTATTAACAATTCAAAGGTTTGTTAAATCTATATTTTTTTTGAGGAATTATCACAGACGGCAGGCATTCAATTTGCCGGCTGTTGGGATCGCGGCTGTCCGGATACCAACGCCTGAATCCCAACACCTGGTGAAATACCGACAGTTGGAATCCTGACCGCTGGCTGGAATCCCCATTTGGGTGTTGCCCCACGCCGCCACCCAAGGGGGAATATAACCCTGTGGCAACCCACGGTCTCCACCGGGTCCGAAGCATGGTGAGCGCAGCGAGCCAGTGAGGGGACACGCTGCACTCACCGCTGGTATCCTGGCTGTCGGGATACAGACAGCTGGGATATAATACTGAATCCTCACAGACACAGCAAGAGACAAGATAATGAAAGCTATACCCTCTATACAGCATATTATAGAACACACCCTTACACAAGTTTCTCCTAAGTAATACATATATTCTTCAGTGGGCATATAAAAAATTAGGTAATACTGTATGTTGAGAAAACACTTTTTCCAATAAACTAAAATAAAAGTGTAATATAATGCACATTATTTCTCTAATAAATAGACTTTTAAACTAGATGTACCCATGATCATGATTTCCATGAACCAATTACAAAATAAAACGACATTAAGATTAAGATATATATGTAATATAGTCACAAAAATATCAATATTAAAAACAAAAAGGAATCAAACCCTGCAATACAAGCCTATACTTATTAAACAGTTATTAAAATTGCTCATGTATGCTACAAAAGAATCCAACAGCTGCTTTCAAAAAATAAATTAAGCATCCAATTTCTTTCTATGACAGGGAAAATAATAAACTAGTAATTAAAAAAATTAAATAAAACGAACATTTATCTACGTTCGTGCCCAGCTACTCTGCCTTTGTGACTCTGCCTTGCCAAGAAATTAATGAGCTTACTCTGACACTCAAGGGGTTAATAACCCACAAATACCACTTTCAAATGAAGAGGACATACTTCCTAGGTGTGGGCAAGCTGCCCCTTCAGGCATATTAATAAACGTGTTCTAATGTCAGTGTTGATGAAGAACATTGTATCACTTCCAGCCAAATGTTCTTAACGGACACATTCCCTTTATACAGGTGTAGTTAAAGAACCATCCACAAGTCCATAAAGATAGCTGAAAGACTGGGCAGCTCTTTGAAACGAGCGTGCACAGTCTGCTAGAGGATCCCACAGAACATTTGGCACAGAGTGGTGCTGTACAAGAGCATCTGCTCAAGCCTCTCACTTCCAATAACATCACGGATATGGGAACCCAGGGACGTGTTAACTCATCAGAAACTACACAAAAGTACAGGGAGCAGGAGCCATTCCTTTGTAAACATCGGCATGTTCACTGAAACAGCCACAGCATTACCTACAGTCGTCAGGAAAGGCAGTACCAAGCAGAGAGAAAAGGTGTTTCAGCGAAGACGGTTTTTTGTATCTTTAAGTATTATGTGCTATAAAGTGTGTAACTTATTACAGCTTGTCTTGTGTGTTTGTACTTTACTATACAGCACAAATGGTTTAGTAACATTTAAGATGCAATAAAGCTTCAATGACTTGTTCACATTGGTAATATTAAAACTACGGGGGAAAAAAATAAATCACCAAATCTCCCAAAGGCCAATTTTTTTTTTTTTTTAACAAACTCCTCTCTAAAAACAGTCTAGGACATATGTTAAGGGGCCACTTTATCTGAAATACAAATGGACTCAAAATGAAGATATCTTGTGTTACGTTGCCATCTTTTTTTGTTGTTGGCCATCAACACCTGTAACTCTTGCATGAACCTCCTGGTCCAAGTTCTGCGAGTCAATAGATCCCCCTTCAATGACACATCACAGTCATAGAGTGTTGCCCTTTGTATGTCTTAATATTGACGAGACCCTCCCTGTATGGTCTGCCAAATAGGCAATACTATAAAGATGAAAAGTAGATGCTCACTTTAAAGGGGATATTATGGCAGACACACAGGAGAATTAGGGCATATACCGAGGGGCAAACACAGGATTTAGTAAGGGGGACTTCCACGTGTAGTGTGTGCATATAACATGTGTGTGTATATATATATATATATATATATATATATATATATATATATATATATATATATATACACATACATACACATACATACATTATATATATATATATATATATATATATATATATATATATATATATATAAAGTTGCCCGGTGCCTTCCGATGTAAATTTAAAGTAGATTGCAAGAAACGTGACATTAAATGTGTCTACGTTTTGGTTTTATTAAAAAAACTATCTTCAGGAATCCAAACAATAAAAAGGTTTTACGTTAAATGTGAATGTATGTGATAATATGTAATTTAGCATTTAAAATTACGTTTCTTGTATGACTGAGTGCCGCTGCAATCTACTATATATATATATATATATATATATATATATATATATGTATATATATGTATATATATATTTTTACTGAGTATATATACTTACATAGAGCACACACATTAATTTATACACACATACATACATACATACAAACACATATACATACACACACAAACTTCATATACAGTGCATACAGTACTGTATATTTTATACATACCAGGGGCTAGGACTAGGAGGCGGGAGCAGATGGACGGCAGTGTGTGTGAGGACGGAGGGAGCTGCTGTGGTTAAGCATGTACAGCCAGCAGCTCCGCCCCGGACACTCATGGTTCTCTGCTCAATGCTGCTGCAGCAGCTACAGTAAGCGGTCGCGATCACGATCGCGCCTTTTACTGAGACGGAGACACTGCTGTCTCAGTCTCAAAAATAAAAAAATGTCTCATCAGGGGGGGGGTTTCCAGGAATTCGGAAACCCGCCCTGCGTGCGCCACTGATATACCCCATTATACCCCATGCATGAGGATAAATGTCTCGGACCATTTGCAAGAAGAAGCCCTTCAACCACCACCTGAGTTGAGCAGCGAGTCTGGGACCTTACCAGTAAGATCTTTCTAAGCTGGTCTGCAGCTGTGCAAGTTCAATCTCACTGGGCCTGCCAGATGCAATTAGTTACTTCTGCACCTTATACACATAGGTCATCTTCCTGATTGATTGCGGAAAATAAATGTATTCCATGTTAATAAATCTGTGACACAGAGACCATGAAATGATATGTTTCGATGTATAACCTGCTATTGCTATTCTGCAGGATCCACAGGATAACAATGGGATATGATGGAGCGACAGCAGATTTGCACCAATCGGTCAAAGCTTTTCCGGCCTCCCAGCATGCAACGGACCCGTCCATATATCCCCGCCTACTTGCTCAGGCAAATCAGTTTTTTGTTTGGTGCGGCAGGAGCCGGACCATGGTCAGAGGGCTGCTGGTTCTTAGCAGCCCTTAGCTTTCTTATTTTATTTTTATAGTCTTACTATTTTTTGGAGTGATCTTTCTAGACAGCGTCTTATACGTACCTTAGAAAGAGTCGCTCCAACTCTCCGCCAAGTCGCAACAACACTTACCCACGAGTACAGTGCTGTTTCGGTGGGCGTCTGTGTCGGATATACTAGCAGGTCCAGCAGACATTACCAGGCTGTGGCCGGACTACGGGGAGAAGGTAAGGCATCGATTCGGCTTAGAAGGGGAATACGGACACAGCCGCACTGTTTGGGAAAGAGACCACCAAACAGTCGCTGATGCGGCTGCCACCTCGGCTGCACCAGCGCTAGGCCTTAGGTATCAGAGGCTCCAGGATTAGTATGAGGCCACGATCCCTAGGGTTGATGTCAGCAGTGGGTAGTCAGACGCTCTCCTGGTCGCCCCTCCCCCCCGGTTCATGACCAGTTTCCCCTGAGTCTCCCGCCATGAACTGTTTCCCGCTTCCATCTCAGACGCTGTATACGTAGGGGACCCAGTTGCAGCATAGGTGGCTGTATGACTGGTGCGTCCGTGTTCACTGAGCTACACTAGTAGCGTCTGGATCCACTCAGCATTCGCTAATGTATTGATCGGTCCTGGAAGCGAGGTGAGTCTCCCTGTATCCCACTCTACTGAGTACGGGTTATACAGCACTAAGTCTCTATCTACCTTTTGAGTACGAATAGTTAGATAAGTGCCTATTGCATATGAGTTTGTATACATTTACTGTTGTTTCTTTCGCATTTGCGTCTGAATACGTTAGATCTGTTTAAAAGTAGTAATATGTTCTCCTACATACAGTACTTAAAACGTAGTTGTAGTTGATGATGTGCTCATATTGCTTAATATACTAATGTATAACATGTGACTGACTACTAGTGTGATTGCTGACTTAACTATATTTCTGTCAGTCTGTTTATTCCGATCCTCAATGCCGGTGCATGGGTAGGGTCGGATTGTATATCACTTTAAGAAATTTAAAGTGATTACAGTCACAAATTGTTTAGTACACTGTGGAAGTGTTGATTATTTATCATGTCTAAGAGCGGCAAAGGTGAGGAAGGTACACTCACAGCAACACCAACACTCATATCATGTTTGTCTTGCAAAAATGTGCTATCCTCTCAGGATCTGGTTCAGGATGGTTTGAGTGCAAATTGTTTTAGCTTTCATCAGGGGTTAATGAAAAATACAAGGCAGATTCAGGTACAGATGGATCCACCTTGGGCTATGTTTGCACAGACTTTATCCAGTATACAGTAGCTGAATGGATAATTCCTCCAACTCCTGTACCAGGGATTACAGGGATTACACTATTTACCCTTACATGCAGCTCCCCACCTATGGTGTATCACTTCCAGCAGCTTCTCAAAAGAAACAAACTGATAAACCCGTGGTAAGTAAATCTTCACCCTCACAGGCTACACATGATTCAGATGAGGATTCAGCGGAAGATGAAAGCTCAATTAATTCTACTTCGGCATACGAAGAGGAGGAGGAAGGTCTCAGCTCAGTGGATATAGCTGAGTTAATTAAAGCAACGAAAGCCATTCTATCCTTAGAGGATTCAGCAGAGCCTGTGTTAAAAACCAAGGCACCTGTGTTTAAACATCTCCAAACAGTTAAGACTGAGTTTCTAGGGTCAGATCAGCTGACGGAAATTATGGAAGAGGCTTGGGCTACGCCCAATAAGAAGTTTAGAATTCCTAAGAAATGGAATTCCAATTATCCTCTTCCAGCTGGGGATTGTTTTAAAAGGGAGGTGGCTCCTTAAGTAGATACAAATGTAATTCGATTAGTGCTAAAATCTGCATTACCTTTGCCTTCAACATCATTAAATTATGTCACGGATAGGAAAGCGGATGGTTCTGAGGCAGTCATAAGGCCAGCCATGGCTTCAGGTTGGATGGCAAAGGCAGTGGCTGCCTGGGATGATGCATTGGAGAGGGATTTTTCTATAGCTACTAGAGAGCAAAAATCCCATATAGCTCATATAAATCAGGCTGCAATGCTCCTGGAAGAAGCAGCATTGGATATGGGTACTATTGCCTCCAGGGCATCAACTTCAACAATAGCTACTCGCAGAGCAGTTTGGCAACATACGTGGAAAGCTGATTCAAAATCTAAGAAGGATTTGGAATTTTACCTTTATCTGGAGATATTCTTTTTGGTAAAGAATTGACAGATTTTCTGGAGTCAGAAGCAGACTCCAAGAAGGTCAAGTTTCCTTCCACATACAATTTCAATCCTAAAGTTCTGGCTTTTCGGCCCTTTTGGTCTCAAGGAAAAGCTAAAGGAAAAAGTGATGGCAAGCAGGCCCAATACAAGTCTGGTAAGACTAAAAAGTCTACAGTGCCTTGGTCTAAAAAGCATTGGGCTTCCAGAGGACCAGTTGGAAAGACAGATAATAAACCATCAGCCTGATGGTGCAGGCCTCCACCTGGGGGACCGACTTCTTCAGTTTTACAGATATGGCAGCAGTCTACAACAAATGCCTGGGTGCAGGAAGCAGTATCTCTAGGGTAAGCTTTTGCTATCAAGAAGCACCCTCCTCGAAGGTTTTTTTGTACCAGCCTGTCTCATGTAGAGACGAAGACCAGGGCTTTGTTAGAGGCAGTTCAGAAATTGCTTCTCTCAGGAGTAGTCATTCCAGTTCCTCCTGCACAATGGGGACAGGGTTTTTACTCCAACTTGTTTTTAGTTCAGAAGCCAAATGGGTCTTTTCGGCCCATTCTCAATCTCAAAGTACTGAAAAAATACATTTGGGTACCTCGGTTTCACATGGAGACATTACGTTCCATCATTTTGGCCATGGAACCACGGGATTATATGGTATCCCTGGATATACAGGATGCTTACTGTACCTACATGTTCCTATAGCACTGTCCCATCAGTGCTATATCAGGTTCGCTATCCTCCAATAGCATTTTCTTTTCCAGGCCCTACCTTTTGGGTTAGCCACAGCTCCCAGAGTATTTACCAAGATTATGGTGGTAATGGCAGCTTATCTCCGTCAGCAGGGGATAAGAATTTTTCCATACCTCGACAACCTTTTAATCCTGGCACAGATGCAGTATTTGCTCTTATGTCATCTGCAACAAACAATAACGTATCTGCAGAACCACAGGTGGCTCATAAACTGGGCAAAATCGTCTCTGGTTATGTCACAACGGATGACTCACTTGGGGGCTGTACTGGATTCAAGTCTTCAGAGAGTAAGTTTACCTCTAAACAAGATATCCAAGGTCCAGTCAAGGATTCAGGACTTGTTACACAGTTAAAAGGTATCCATTCACGCAGCATTGCGCGTGATGGGTTTGATAGTGTCAACATTCGACATGGTGGAGTATGCACAATTCCACTCGAGGCCTCTGCAGCGTCTGAATCTTGCCAAATGGAATGGGTTGCATTAGATGATAAAAACACAGACCATGTCTCTTAAGATAGAAGTAAGAAGGTCATTAGCCTGATGACTACAGACATCCCATCTGGACAAGAGGAGACCCCTTTGGATATCAGATTAGGAAATTCTGACGACAGACGCCAGTCTCCAGGGCTGGGGAGCAGTGTCAGGAAGGTTGAGTTTTCAGGGGCAATGGACCAGGGAAGAAAGTTGCCTGCCAAAAAACATAGTGGAACTTCAGGCCATATACATGGCACTGATTCAGGCAAAGGACATTCTTCGGGGAAAACCAGTCCAAATCCACGCGGACAATGCGAAAGCAGTAGCGTACCTCAACCATCAGGAAGGAACATGTAGCCGAAAAGCGATGAAAGAGGTAAGTTACATACTAAAGTGGGCAGAACTTCATCATCCAGCCTGGTCCGCAGTGTTCGTTCCGGGAGCCCTAAACTGGGAAGCGGACTTTCTCAGTCGACACGCCATTCAGGCAAGCGAATGGTCTCTACACCCGGAGGTCTTCCAGACTCTAGTAGACAAGTGGGGATTGCCAGAGATAGATCTCATGGCGTCCCATCTGAACAACAAAGTTCTCGCATACGGGTCAAGAACAAAGGATCCCAGAGCGATCTTTGTGGATGCCCTGTCGGTGAGATGGGACTTTCATCTGGCTTATGTGTTTCCTCCAATCACCCTATTACCCAGGGTGGTGAGAAAGATAAAGCAAGGGAAAGGTGTCGTGATACTAATAGCTCCAGCTTGGCCCAGAAGACATTGGTACACAGATCTGCAGAGGATGTCGATGGATGTTCCACTTCTGCTCCCTCAACGTCCAGATCTACTGATGCAGGGTCCTTGTTATCACAGACATCTGGATCGACTGTCTTTGACGGCGTGGCTCTTGAAACCTCTATCCTGAAGTCAAGAGGATTCTCACAACAGGTAATTCAAACTATGCTCAGAGCAAGGAAACCTTCCTCAGCTCGCATTTATCACCGAAAATGGCAAATCTATATTCATTGGTGCAATGAACGGAAAATGGACCCTAAGGCTTTCAGAGTTTCCAGGGTCTTAGCATTCCTTCAGGCAGGAATGGATAAAGGTTTGAAGGTGGCTTTCTTGAAAGTGCAAGTGTCGGCATTGACTGTATGGTTCCAAAAGAAAATTGCCAATTTACAGGATGTGCATACTTTTTTTCCAGGGAATGCTGCACATTCAACCTCCTTTTGTTCCTCCTACAGTGCCTTGGGATTTAAGTCTAGTCCTGAAAGCCTTTCAAGTTGACCCGTTTGAACCACTTAATAAAGTGGATATTAAATAGTTGACAGCTAAAGTTCTCTTTCTACTGGCTATGGTGTCAGCTAGAAGAGTATCAGATTTAGGGGCATTTCTGATTTTTTATCCAGATAAAGCAGTTCTCATAACTAGATCTGGTTATCTTCCGAAGGTGGTGTCTAAATTCCACATTAATTAAGAAAATAGGATTTGAATACCTACCGGTAAATCCTTTTCTCTTAGTCCGTAGCGGATGCTTGGGACTCTGTAAGGACCATGGGGTATAGACAGGATCCGCAGGAGACATGGGCACACTATAAGACTTTGAATGGGTGTGAACTGGCTCCTCCCTCTATGCCCCTCCTTCAGACTCCAGTTAGAGAACTGTGCCCAGGGAGATGGACATTTCAAGGAAATAATTTATTGTTTAAACACGGTGAGTGTCATACCAGCTCACACCTCGAACATACCGCAGAACGTGGCATTCAATAGAACACCAGCCAACGGCATGAAAAATACACAGCCACATGCTGAGAGAATATGTAACACAACCTGTGTGTCAACACAACCAATAATAAGATACCGCATGCCATGGCATGAACAACGTCAGCAACAGCCTGACAGAAAAGAAACACCACAAGAGTGTAACCATAACCAATAACTGCAGACACAGTACGCACTGGGACGGGCGCCCAGCATCCTCTACGGACTAAGAGAAAAGGATTTACCGGTAGGTATTAAAATCCTATTTTCTCATACGTCCTAGAGGATGCTGGGGACTTTGTAAGGACCATGGGGTTTATACCAAAGCTCCAGACCGGGCGGACAACTCTGCAGCACCGATTGAGCAAACATGAGGTCCCCATTAGCCAGGGTATCAAACTTGTAGAGCTTAGCAAAAGTATTTGAACCCGACCAAGTAGCCGCTCTGCAAAGTTGAACCGCCGAGACTCCTCGGGCATCCGCCCAAGAAGAGCCCATCTTCCTAGTAGAATGGGTCTCCACCGACTTCGGTAACGGCAATCCAGCCGTAGAACGAGCACGCCGAATCGTATCACAGATCCATCGTGTAACAGACTGCATAGACGCAGGTGCCCAAATTATGCTGGGAGCATACCGGACAAACAGAGCCTCTGTTTCCCCAATCTGAGCCAAATTGGCGACATAAATATTCAAAGCCCTGACTACATCGAGAGACTTTGAATCAGCCAATGCTTAAGTAACCACAGGCATCAAAATAGGCTGGATTCTGCGAAACACAGAAACCACTTTTGGCAGAACTATTATCCGAGTTCTCAATTCCGCTCTATCCACATGGAAGATCAAACAGGCTCTTGTGAGACAAAGCCGCTACTTCCGACACCCGCCTTGCGGACGCCAAGGCCAATAGCATGACCACTTTCCAAGAGAGAAATTTTAACACAACCTTTCATAAAGGTTCCAATCAGTGTGACACAAGAAACCGCAACACCACGTCAAGGTCCCACGGTGCCAATGGGGGCACAAATGGAGGTTGGATGTGCAGTACTCCTTTCACAAAAGTCTGAACTTCTGGAAAGGTGGGCAATTCTTTTTTGAAAGAAAATTCATAAGGCCAAAACTGCACTGAAATGGAGCCTAACTTTAGGCCTGCATCCACACCTGCTTGCAAAGAATGGAGAAGAACGACCCAGCTGAAAGTCTTCCGTAGGAGCCTTCTTGGATTCACACCAAGACACATTTTCTCCAAATACGGTGGTAATGCTTTGCTGTTACTTCTTTTCTAGCCTGAAGGAGTGTGGGAATGACTTCACTCTGAATACCCTTTCGGGCTAGGATATGGCGTTCAATCGCCACGCCGTCAAACGCAGCCGCGGTAAGTCTTGATACACGCCCGGATCTTGCTGGAACAGTTCCTCACGTAGAGGAAGAGGCCAGGGATCTTCTATGAGTAAATCTTGAAGATCTGGATACCAAGCCCTCCTTGGCTAGACCGGAACAATGAGGATCGTCTGAACCTTTGTTCTTCTTACGTTTATCACCTTCAGAAAGAGAGTGAAAGCGGAGGGGGCACATAGACCGACTGAAAACACCCAAGGTGTCACGAGGGTGTCCACTGCTATAGTTTGAGTGTCCCTTGACCTGGAACAATATCCCTGAGGTCTCTCGTTGAGGTAAGACACCAACATGTCCAATTGAGGCACTCCTCAAAGACTTGTCACTTCTGTGAAAACTTCTCGATGACGACTGTATTTCTCCCGGATGGAGATCGCGTCTGCAGAGGAAATCTATTTCTCCGTCGTCTACAACCGGAACGAAGACTGCTAATATAGCGTTTACCTGTTTTTCCGCCCAGTGGAAAACTTTTGTGGCTTCTGCCATTGCCGCTTTGCTCCTTGTTCCGCCCTAGCGGCTTACTTACGCCACTGCTGTCATGTCGTCCGACAGAATTAACATGGGCAGATCACGGAGAATATGTTCGTTGAAAATAGCTCTTAATTCAAGAAAGCGAAATAAATCTCAGCTATTGCTTGGTCCACAGACTGTGAGGCTATAGAGGTGACAGATCTTCTGAAGTCAAAGAAAGATGCGCATCAATGAATTCCAAAAGTTCGCTGCCGTATGGGTGATCTAGTCATATCCCTATGCCAGGGGTTAAGTGGACACGTCTTTTAGATGTTGTAACTTCTCTGTAGACCCTGCAAGTTTGATAAGGTGACCCTGTTTGGAAGTCCTAGGGGTCCCCTATTGATCTTAGGCCCTGATAGCTTGACAAGTAGATCCTGCTTGAGGGCAGAACAAAGGAAGTAGTATCCATAAACATAAATGTTGTCCAACAATAATTGTTTATTCCTTAGAGAAATAGCTAAGAGCAGGGAATGCACCTTACCCTGATGAAAACCCCCACAACAGAAGTTCTTAAGGTCTCTGTCGTAAGTCTTGGAGTTCTGAACGTTATTCATTTTTATTTTATATCTGAAATTATTTAGCAAATTATAACCTGTATGTCATTCTTATTAAGTATTTTGATATTTAAGCTTTGGACACATTTTTCAGGTTAAATACATTTAATCAAGCATATTATCTGTGATTCTTATTGAACTTGCGAGCAGGTGAGACCCAATGCTACGTACCTATGGGGATGCAGTAATCCTACCTATGTGTAATTAATTGTGAAATATTAATATTTGTGCAGAGAATGTAAGGACTCCATTATTTTCCTTTGTAGTGACAGGAAAAAAAAATTGTATTTTTCAGTCAGTGACCGAAGTGTGCACTGCCACAACCCAGCTATCCTAGATTGCGGTATATGAGGACAGGCTGCAATTGTGACATAACCTAAGAACATTAACTGTGCTTCTGTGTGCACATTTGATTTTCTTTCTTTCACACAAATCTAGGAAGTGCCTCTACAGCAGGGGTGGGCAATAAACCGCTGGAGAGTTGCTTATTGCCCACCACTGCTCTACAGTGTACTTGGGACAGTACATGGCACCTGTTGCGCAAAATTAGATCAGCAACACTAGGAATACACATTTCTGATTTTCCAAGAAAACCCCCCCCAAAAAACTAATGATACCTCTGGACTAATCAGATTGATGAAGACAATGCTCCTATAACGGAATGCCGTGCACAAAGCTGTAAGATAATAAGGTGTATTGAGGCTTATTAGGAAGGTGAGGGATCACCTAACAGTCAGATGGCCCGATCTGCTGTGCATTTGTTTCCCTTAAAACCACACAGTGCTTTTATTATAGAGTTCATTGACTAAAAATAGGTTTAAAAATTGGATGTCTAGGAGAAACTAGTAATATCAAACAATTGTTCAAAATTATAAAATATTACAAAACTGAATGGATTCTATTGTAAGACACAGACAAAGTCAATGAAAACATTAAACTAGAACTAAAAAATGATAAATTACCAACCAATCAGCTTCTGTCAATTTTCAAGCAAAGCATGTCGAATGACAGAACCTGACCAGTTGGTACTTCATATCTCTCCACTTTAACTCTCTCTAAGTTTAGATAAATCTGCCCTTTATCTCCCTCTCCAACATTTGATAAATTTTTCCTGTTGTATCATATCAAAGAGCATTTACTTACAGATAGCAAAGGAATCACAACTTTCCCAAGAAAATCAGGCGGCTTATCTCCATCTTCATCAAACACCGTTACCTCTAGTGCGTCATGAAGATCTTTAATTGGACTGAAATAAAAATGCAAAAAGTTTTTTTTCTTCACAATTAACAATCTAAGCAGAAGATTTATCAACAAGTGATATTCTTGTTATCACTGCTTACGAATGATAAAAGGTGCTCCAGCCAATCAGTTCTTAATGGTCATTTTTCAAATACATGACCGTTAGGAGGTGATTGGCTGGAGCACCATTTATCATTCGTAACAAGTGATAACAGGAATATCCCTTGTAGATAAGTACGCTTCTTAATCTTGATAGTTTTCATTTCCGTTTTTTTATGTAACTCTGTAAAACAGCCTAAAGTATAAAAAGAACAAAAAGAGTAAAATAATAGCTTGAAAGAGAAATGGGGAGGAAAGCACGACTGAGGCCATCCACTATACACTTATAACAAAAATGTTAAAACAATAGCTAGATGCATTTGCTGAAAACGATAGTATGGACCAGAAGTTATGCAATTCATGTAAACACAGAACTATCTTCACATGAATATTCAAGTCACAAGAGTCTTACGCAGGTGAATTAATATAACAAAGACACAGTTAAGAGCTTCATGAACCCAGCTACCCATGATATGATATAACCAAGAGATATTTGCAGCTACATACAACAAACAGTATGACGCATTCTATTACAAAGGCAAATAATAAGATTTTAAACCTACCGGTAAATCTTTTTCTCGTAGTCCGTAGAGGATGCTGGGGACAACGTAAGGACCATGGGGATAGACGGGCTCTGCAGGAGACATGGGCACTTTAAGACTTTAGGTCTGGGTGTGCACTGGCTCCTCCCTCTATGCCCCTCCTCTAGACCTCAGTTAGAGAAACTGTGCCCAGAGGAGATGGACAGTACGAGGAAAGGATTTTTGTTAATCCAAGGGCAAGATTCATACCAGCCACACCAATCACACCGTATAACTTGTGTATCAAGTAAACAGTTAACAGTATGAAAAAATAACGTAGCATCAGTCCAACCTGATGGAACTATAACATAACCCTTATGTAAGCAAAACTATATACAAGTCTCGCAGAAGTAGTCCGCACTTGGGACGGGCACCCAGCATCCTCTACGGACTACGAGAAAAAGATTTACCGGTAGGTTTAAAATCTTATTTTCTCTAACGTCCTAGAGGATGCTGGGGACTCCGTAAGGACCATGGGGATTATACCAAAGCTCCCAAACGGGCGGGAGAGTGCGGATGACTCTGCAGCACCGATTGAGCAACAGGAGGTCCTCCTCAGCCAGGGTATCAAACTTATAGAACTGTGCAAAGGTGTTTGACCCCGACCAAGTAGCAGCTCGGCACAGCTGTAGTGCCGAGACCCCTCAGGCAGCCGCCCAAGACGAGCCCACCTTCCTAGTGGAATGGGCCTTAACCGATTTCAGTAACGGCAATCCTGCCGTAGAATGCGCCTGCTGAATCGTTTTACAGATCCCGCGAGCAATAGTCTGCTTTGAAGCAGGGCCGCCAACCTTGTTGGCTGCATACAGGACAAACAGTGCTTCTGTTTTTCTGATCCTAGCCGTTCTGGCCACGTACATTTTCAAAGCCCTGACCACATCCAGGGACTCGGAATCCTCCAAGTCACGTGTAGCCACAGGCACGACAATAGGTTGGTTCATATGAAAGGTTGAGACCACCTTAGGTAGGAATTGAGGACGGGTCCGCAATTCCGCTCTATCCATATGGAAAACCAGATAGGGGCTTTTATGTGATAAAGCCACCAATTCCAAAACTCGCCTAGCCGAAGCCAAGGCTAACAACATGACCACCTTCCAAGTGAGATATTTCAACTCCACTGTGTTAAGTGGTTCAAACCAATGTGACTTAAGGAAACTTAACACCACGTTAAGGTCCCAAGGCGCCACCGGAGGTACAAAAGGAGGCTGAATATGCAGTACTCCCTTCACAAAAGTCTGTACTTCAGGTAAAGAGGCTAATTCATTTTGAAAGAAAATGGATAAGGCCGAAATCTGAACTTTAATGGAGCCTAATTTTAGGCCCAAATTCACTCCAGTTTGTAGGAAGTGAAGAAAACGGCCTAGATGGAATACTTCCGTAGGAGCATTCCTGGCCTCACACCAAGAAACATATTTACGCCATATTCGGTGATAATGTTTAGATGTCACGTCCTTCTTAGCCTTTATCAGCGTAGGAATGACCTCATCCGGAATTCCTTTTTCCGCTAGGATCCGGCGTTCAACCGCCATGCCGTCACACGCAGCCGCGGTAAGTCTTGGAACAGACATGGCCCCTGTTGTAACAGGTCCTGTCGTAGAGGAAGAGGCCACGGATCTTCTGTGAGCATTTCCAGCAGATCCGGATACCAGGTCCTTCTTGGCCAATCTGGAACAATGAGAATTGTTCTCACTCCTCTTTTTCTTATTATTCTCAATACCTTGGGTAAGAGAGGAAGAGGAGGAAACACATAAACCGACTGAAACACCCACGGTGTCACCAGGGCGTCTACTGCTACCGCCTGAGGATCTTTTGATCTGTCGCAATACCTCTGTAGCTTTTTGTTGAGACGGGATGCCATCATGTCTATCTGGGGCAGTCCCCACTGACTTGCAATCTGTGCGAAGACTTCCCGATGAAGTCCCCACTCCCCTGGATGCAGGTCGTGTCTGCTGAGGAAGTCTGCTTCCCAGTTGTCCACTCCTGGAATGAACACAGCTGACAGTGCGCTTACATGATTTTCCGCCCAGCGAAGAATCTTGGTGGCTTCCGCCATTGCCGCCCTGCTCCTTGTGCCGCCTTGGCGGTTTACATGAGCCACTGCGGTGATGTTGTCTGACTGGATCAGAACTGGTTGGTCGCGAAGTAAGTTCTCCGCCTGACGTAGGGCGTTGTATATGGCCCTCAGTTCCAGGATGTTGATGTGAAGACAAGTCTCTTGACTTGTCCAGAGTCCTTGGAAGTTTCTTCCCCTTGTGACTGCTCTCCACCCTCTGAGGCTCGCGTCCGTGGTCTCCAGGAACCAATTCTGAATACCGAACCTGCGTCCTTCCAAAAGGTGAGCACTCTGCAGCCACCACAGGAGAGATACCCTGGCCCTGGGGGACAGAGTGATCCGCTGATGAATTTGTAGAAGTGATCCGGACCACTTGTCCAATAGGTCCCATTAGAAAGTCCTTGCATGGAACCTGCCAAAGGGAATGGACTCGTATGTTGCCACCATTTTTCCCAGGACTTGAGTGTAATGATGCACAGACACTTGATTTGGCTTCAATAGGTTCTTGACTAGAATCATGAGTTCCTGAGCCTTTTCTATCGGGAGAAAAACCTTTTTCTGGTCTGTGTCCAGAACCATGCCCAAGAAGCTCAGACGAGTTGTAGAAACCAGCTGCGACTTCGGGATATTGAGAATCCAGCCGTGTTGCTGTAACACCTTCACTGAAAGTGACACACTGTTCAGTAACTTCTCTCGTGATCTCGCTTTTATGAGGAGATCGTCCAAGTACGGGTAATTGTGACACCCTGCTTGCGCAGGAGCACCATCATTTCCGCCATTACCTTTGTGAAAATCCTCGGAGCCGTGGAAAGCCCAAACGGCAACGTCTGAAATTGGTAATGACAATCCTGTACCGCAAATCTCAGGTACGCCTGATGAGGTGGATATATGGGAACATGAAGGTATGCATCCTTTATGTCCAGGGATACCATAAAATCCCCCCCTTCCAGGCTGGCGATGACCGCTCTGAGCGATTCCATTTTGAACTTGAACCGTTTTAAGTATAGGTTCAGGGATTTTAATTTCAATATGGGTCTGACCGAACCGTCCGGTTTCGGAACTACAAACAGGGTGGAGTAGTATCTCTTCCCTCTCTGAAGTAGGGGAACTTCGACCACCACTTGTTGAAGACACAATTTGTGAATAGCATTTAACACTATCTCCCTTTCCAGGGGAGAAGTCGGTAGAGCCGATTTGAAAAACCGGCGAGGAGGCACCTCTTCGAATTCCAGCTTGTATCCCTGCGAAACAATTTCTATTGCCCAGGGATCCACCTGTGAGTGAACCCAGATGGGGCTGAAAAGTCGAAGACGTGCCCCCACTGGGGCGGACTCCCCCAGCGGAGCCCCAGCGTCATGCTGTGGATTTTGCAGAGGCCGGGGAGGATTTCTGTTCCTGGGAACTAGCTGTGCAGCTTTTTACCTCTGCCCTTACCTCTGGCAAGAAAGGACGATCCATGCACTCTTTTGCTTTTATTTGAACGAAAGGACTGCATTTGATAATGTGGCGCTTTCTTAGGTTGTGAGGGAACATAAGGCAAAAAATTAGATTTACCTGCCGTAGCTGTGGAGACCAGGTCCAAGAGACCTTCCCCAAACAATTCCTCCCCCTTGTAAGGTAAATGTATATGTCTTTTTGAGTCGGCATCACCTGTCCACTGCTGGGTCCAGAGGACTCGTCTAGCAGAGATTGACATAGCGTTTATTCTGGAACCCAGTAAACTAATGTCTCTTTGAGCATCCCTCATATATAAGACAGCATCCTTTATATGGCCTAGGGTCAATAAAATGGTATCCTTATCTAGGGTTTCAATCTCCGCCAATAAGGAATCTGTCCATGCTGCAACCGCGCTACAAACCCAGGCCGACGCAATTGCCGGTCTGAGTAATGTACCAGAATGTGTGTAAATGGATTTCAAGGTAATCTCCTGCTTGCGGTCTGCAGGATCCTTGAGGGTAGCCGTATCTTGTGATGGCAGCGCTATCTTTTTTGACAAGCGTGTCAACGCTTTGTCAACCTTAGGGGATGATTCCCACCGTACCCTGTCCGTTGGCGGGAAAGGATACGCCATAAGAATCCTTTTGGGAATCTGCAGTTTTTTGTCTGGAGATTCCCACGCTTTTTCACATAATCGTTCAACTCATGTGAGGAGGGAAAAGTTACCTCGGGCTTTTTTCCCTTATACATGTGTACCCTTGTGTCAGGAATATGCACACTTCTTTTATTGCAATAATCATATATCGAATACATTTAGCCACTTTCGGCTGTAACTTTACATCATCGTAGTCGACACTGGAGTCCGAATCCGTGTCGGTATCAGTGTCTGCTATTTGGGATAGTGGGCGCTTCTGAGACCCTGAAGGTCCCGGCGACATAGGGACAGACACGGGTTCACTCCCTGACTGTTCCTTAGCCTCAGCTTTGTCTAATCTTTTGTGCAATAAGTTCACACTAGCACTTAAAACATTCCACATATCCACCCAGTCAGGTGTCGGCACCGCCGACGGAGACCTCACAATTATACGCTCCCCCTCCTCTCTAGGTGAGCCTTCTACCTCAGACATGTCGACACACGCGTACCGACACACCACACACACAGGGAACCTCTTATCTGAAGACAGTTTCCCCACCAGGCCCTTTGGAGAGACAGAGAGAGAGTATGCCAGCACACACCCCAGCGCTGTATGACCCAGGACAAAAACACAATAATATTATGTTTACCCAGATAGCGCTGTTTACATATACAATATGCGCCAATTTTGTGCCCCCCCTCCTCTTTAAAACCCTCTGTCTACCGTGGTATAAGCAGGGGATAGTCCGGGGAGCTTCCTCTCAGCGGTGCTGTGGAGAAAAAATGGTGCTGTTAGTGCTGAGGGAGAAGCCCCGCCCCCTCGGCGGCGGGCTTCTGTCCCGCTGAAAATCTCAAAATTTGGCGGGGGCTCTTATATATGTACAGTGCCCAGCTGTACATATACTTATTTTTGCAAAAAGAGGTCTATATGCTGCCCAGGGCGCCCCCCTGCGCCCTGCACCCTTACAGTGACTGCCGTGTGTGAGGTGTATGGGAGCAATGGCGCACAGCTGCAGTGCTGTGCGTTACCTCAGTGAAGATCATGAAGTCTTCTGCCGCCTCTGAAGTCTTGTTTTCTTCTCATACTCACCCGGCTTCTATCTTCCGGCTCTGCGAGGGGGACGGCGGCGCGGCTCTGGGACGGACGGCGAGGGTGAGACCTGGGTACCAATCCCTCTGGAGCTAATGGTGTCCAGTAGCCTAAGAAGCAGAGCCTTGAAACTCACAGAAGTAGGTCTGCATCTCTCCCCTCAGTCCCTCGATGCAGCAAGTCTGTTGCCAGCAGGCTCCCTGAAAATAAAAAAACCTAACAAATATACTTTCTGTCAGGAAGCTCAGGAGAGCTCCCTGAAGTGCACCCATCGCCTCTGGGCACTGTATCAAACTGAGGTCTAGAGGAGGGGCATAGAGGGAGGAGCCAGTGCACACCCGACCTAAATTCTTTCTTAAAGTGCCCATGTCTCCTGCGGAGCCCGTCTATCCCCATGGTCCTTACGGAGTCCCCAGCATCCTCTAGGACGTTAGAGAAATAAGAATAATTTATTTATTGTCACTACAGCATGAAACATGTACAGCGAAATTACATACAGTTCTCTCATGTCATATAAAAAATATACCATAAATAAAATTAGCAAAGCTGAGAATTCAAGCTAACAATCACAGAAGGGAAGAAGCTATTCCTCAACCTGCTAGTTCGACATCCCAAACACCTGTAACGTCTCCCTGACGGCAAGAGGGAAAAAAACACATTATATGGGCGACTCCCATCTCCAATCATCTTATTTGACTTCGACAGACTACTTGCAGTGAGTACATCCGCCAACTTAGGCAAAGATTGGCCAATGATCCTCTCTGCAGGTTTAATCACTCTGTCCTAGGCAATAAGATCAGAACACTTGGCATTACCATAGCACACCGTGATTGCGTAGGTCAGCAAGCTCTCAATCACGCAGCAGTAAAAATTAACAAGAGTCAATTGCTGCAAACCTGCTGCTCGGAGCTTCCGCAAAAAGAAAAGACGTTGCTGGGCCTTCCCAACCACTGACGTTATATGCAAAGACCATGATAAGTCCTCTGTAAATTTAATCCACAAGAATTTCACATCAGTAACCCTACCCACCTCCTCACCATTCAATATCAACGGCAGAATACTGGTTTTCTTAGATTTCCTGAAATCTATCACAACCTCTCTGGTTTTCTTACCATTTAACAACAGGTTATTTTTTACCCCCCACTCAGCGAGTCTTCTCATTTTCTCTCTATAACTATCCTCATCTCCTCTAGTTATCAAACCCACTAAAGTGGTATCATCCGCAAACTTTATCACAGAGATCGTTTCCGAGTTGGACTCATAGTCGGAGGTATACAAGGAGTATAAAAAAGGGCTTAAAACACAACCCTGAGGAACTCCTACATTTAATACCAATTCCGAAGATAAGTCAGAACCCAATCTGACTGTCTGTGGACGATCAGACAGGAAATTCAACAGCCACTTACATATGGCCATGTCATATCCGATCTCTAAAAGCTTGTTTATGAACACCGTTGGTACTACCGTGTTGAAGGCGGAACTGTAATCCACAAATAACAGCCTAACATAGGAGTCTCTATTTTCTATACTTCTTAGAGCCTTCCCAGCTAAATGTCTGGTATCATGAAGGTATTCAGACTGCTGCCTTTAAGGGAATTTATGAAATGCTTTTACACCCATGCATTTAATTCCAGCTTTTTGACACAGGAGAAATTATTCTCTCTGATAGATGCAAAAGTTGTCAATATAGACCACACACAGCCACTTAAACCCAATTTTGCACAACAAGTCTTGGGTGTCTCAGATCCCACCAGGTGCCAGAAACGGAGAATAAAGGAGGCTGCCAAAATGTTCAGCTGGAATCTGAAAAGACTCCAACTTTATGGCTAATTTACATATGCAAATTGTCACTCTCCATTCAACAAGGCAGAAAAAAAGGTCTTCAAGAACTTCTCTGAATATTTTGTTTAAGTGAAGTTAATGTATTTTGACCCTTACACTGTACATAAAATAAAAGTAATTATATTTACAAATCTGGCAGATTTTCTCTATAAAACAAGTCCCTACATCTCAAAATAACCTCTGGACACCAAAGTAAAATAGATTTCCTCATTCTCTGCGTTTCCAGGAGAAGGCACAGACACACCAGTGACAGGTGTCTCAAATATGCTGAAGTTGCACTGTGCACAGTAGGTGGTTTCTCTGTTGTCACTCTATGCAAATAATCAGATGGTGCTGTAGCATTACCTGCAGCTATTGTACTCATGTACCACAGAGCTGGTGGGTGAACAGCTCTGTCAGTAAGTGGTGACTCCCTGTTGATGTAGCCTTCTGCTAGCATAACTGCTTTCCAACATGATACATAAATAAACATTATCATCAACAATAAAATAAAAATACATGCAATATTTATTTATTTATTACCAGTTATTTATATAGCGCACACATATTCCGCAGCGCTTTATAGAGAATATTTAGCCGTTCACATCAGTCCCTGCCCCAGTGGAGCTTACAATCTATATTCCCTACCACATGTACACACACACACACACATTCATTCATGCTAGGGTTCATTTTTTTTTTATTAGGAGCCAATTAACCTACCAGTATATTTTGGATTGTGGGAGGAAATCGGAGTACCCGGAGAAAACTCATGCAAGTATGGGGAGAATATACAAACTCCACATGACCTCAGTGCTGTGAGGCAGTAATGCTAACCATTACACTATCCATACTGCCCAAGCAAGAGAATTTTTACAAATCTATTCAGGGCAAGACCAGTTTGAACCTCTCCAAAATTAAAATACAGGAGCATGTCACTTCATACAGTATGTGCTTCTATAGCCGTCACTTGACTGTGATGGCGTGTCTGGGCAATGTAGTAATACGGAGATGAAACCACACAAACACACACAAAATACAAAATATAGTGGAAAGTAGCAGTCTAAAACATTTAGAAATTGCATGGTTTCAGATTCAATAGCTACATACGCGTCTAAAGACCTAAAGTAAGGGAGCTGTAGACTGAAAGATACTCACAATGTGAAGACTTTATTCCATTCTGGATTGAGGTTTTTGTAAACAGTGTGAGTCTGCAATCGATCATTCCCTACCTCCAAGACACAGAAAGGGTCGCTTTTACCTGGCAAATAGAAAGGACCATTTGGTTATACAGAACTGTAACATATTACTATTATTATTTATAACATATAGGGAAAGGGTATTAGGGTTGGTTTAGTGGTTAGGGTATTAGGATATATGTAGCACATAGAATGTTGAGCACAATCTACAAAGATTTCACAGAAGGAAAACTACATTTTCAGACGGTATTAGGCTGGGATATCATAGCTAAGGGCAGATCAGTAGCAGACTACTCTCATTTTAGTGGCTGGTGCTCACTGTGGGGGTGCAGCGGGGACATTAAAAACACAGTATGAGTGATACTTTAAGACACTCATTCAGGGCAGGTTGTACTAAACCATGGAGAGAGGTAATGAGGAGAGAAAGTACCAGCCAATCAGCTTCAAACAGTTTACTGGATGTGTTTGGAAAAATGACAGTTAGTAGTTGATTGGTACCAACCAACTTTAGGGGGTCTACATACCTTGGAAAGCCTTGGAAAGAGATAAAGTAGACAGAGATAAAGTACCAACCAACCAGCTCCTGTCATTCTTCAAACACAGCCTGTAACATGGCAGTTAGAAGATGATTGGATGGCACACACACTTTATCTTTCGCCAAGGCTTAGTACATAGACTCCTTTCTCTCCACGGCTTAGTACACCTGCCCTTTAATGTTTTAGGTGGTATCTAAATCACTGGCACCCTAGACTACCATCTAGGTTCTCCTAATGGTAGCACCAGCCCTCCCTACTTTGCTGGCTTCTCAGCTGCTAGTGAACACAGAAGACATGGTTGGAAACTAGCACCATGACCCATGCAGTCAAATAGTATTATTTTACGATTCAAACCTTTATCCCCATGCTGCCTCAGCCTGCCCCTGTGTTAGCCTAATACGTTCTTGCATTAAATACTAATATCCGTTTTCTTATCAAAACCATTTTGCGGAGATTCCATAGCAGACTTTTAATACGCTTTAAAATACATACAAAATTGAGCATGCTTCAAACTTATGTGCTTCCCATAACGCAATTCCCCTAAATACGCATGTACCTTTGTAATACCATAGGACCGGACAACAAGGAAGACTAGAATTCTGCTTCGTGTTTTACACATTTTGTCCCAATTAATCTTAGAAATCAAAACGCAATAAGGCTAAACAATCAAGGCAGTATCATGGTAAAGAAATATTAAAGGCAAAAAAAGAGTCTAATATTAATCTTTTGCCGGGAACGTCGAGCCCTCCACCCCCCCCACCCTTCCACAATGTTATATACACAACATAAACCATATCTCTTATAAAGCAGCTTCTATTCTCATAAAGCGACTGTAACATGTTGGACTTTGTGTACTCAGTATTTTTTCTTTACCATCTATGTTCACTTTTTCCATTACAATCTTAACAAATCTTTGTAACAAATCTTTAAGTGCCATACATTTGCATACACTATAGCAGAACTGTACATGTATCAGGCGAAACACAACATTATCCAGTGAGCGCACGTGAAAGAACCTAGACTGGCTGATAACGTCTGTCAGTTGATGCTTTTTAACCCTAGCGCTGTGAAGACCTCCTCTGAGGCACTGAAGCAGTTAAACAAAGCACAAACACTAGGTCTGGCTACAGATTGTCCTTAAGTGCCACATATTAGCACTGTTATTTCCTCAACGAAACTTACACTGGTAATCCATAAACTTTACCAGCCTTCACGAAAAACACTATCAGCAAAAAAACATTATCTTGACAGAATAACAGCCTTTTAGGTTTATGGCTCCAGCGCACGACGCTTACATTGATTTTTTATTTCTACATATGTTGCACTAGTGGCTTTTTCCCAAATTGCTGAACTGTGGTTAATGATGAAAAAAAATAAATGTAATGGAAACTGATCGCTTGGGCTCGCCGAATCCAGGTTAAAAATCGTTTCACTGTCATTTGTTTTGAAGGCTCAGTTTCAAGATAACGAATGCACTTTATTGATCCCATCAACACACTCACAAATCGCTCCTGTGCCTTGGTTTTTAGAAACCTTTTACAAAATGGGATTTTTCCAAACGTCTTTGCAGCTTAAAAATCTTTGTATTGAACTACAGCACTCCAGATATAAGCACTTCCTTGTATAAAAATGGATTACATGGACCACCCTATAATAGGCATTAAGGTGAATAATTGTTAAAGTGCGAAATAACAGTTGGATAATATTTCAGAGGGGAGAGAACAGTACTAACCTTGTAGCAACCTTTCCCTGAATGTCAGAATCTTCGTAGATTCAAAATGATTTTTTCCAAGTGTCTTATTGCATATCTATGAAACGTTACACTATATCATAAATAATCTGCCCAGTTAGCAGAAAGGTATACAAGTGCAGGTGTTTTTATGCCTTGGTGATATAGCACACAATAATACAAACCATTGAGTCTATGCCAAGTAAACATTTTACATTATGCAATGACTCTACTTATGTTCTCAGCATACAGAGGGCCGGTCTCTTAACAGACCTAAGGCAGCTCCTGGTCTGCAACAGCTGGAACTGCTGAATGTGTGGAAGTGTGCAAAATACCCCTTTATTACTCTAATTTAAAGTGTTTTAATTTTAATGGTTTAGATCAGGGATGGGGAACCTTCGGCCCTCCAGTTGTTGTTGAACAACACATCCCAGCATGCCCTGAAACAGTTGCCAAATAAAAACCAAATCAAAGCTTGAGTGTACATATACTGTAACAACTTCATACCTCTGTCTCTGTGAAGTGTTAAAAGTAAAGTGATTGCTTATGCAATCACTTTACCTATGGATTGGGACCCTGCATTCTCATGGATAATAGTAAAAAAAAACTAAATCAGATGACCACATCCAGTGTTACTAATAATAATAATAATAATAATAATAATAATAATAATAATGATGTAAAAATAATAATAGTAAGTATCCATCGCACAGAACAATGTTGTGAGCAAACAGCGCAATCAAAAAGAAAAAAGTTAATTCAATAAATCAATGAGATGACAACTTAATAATTGTACTGGGTTCCGGAAGGGAAGCCAGAAAGGATCAGAGTTGCTAAAGGTAAGTGGGCAAGCAATGACAAAAGGGTTCAAACGTATAGGTAGACAGTTAAAAGACAGACAGTCATTAGGTCGACACCATATGAACAACGTTCAAAAGGTCGACATGGTCAAAAGGTCAACAAGGCTGACATCATTTTTAAGGGTTTTTCCTGCTTTTTACAACTTTTGCCTCATTTTCATGCCACTGTTCATGTCACAAACTATTACCTTTAGTAACCTTGTGGCGAGCAAAGCGAGACACTGAGGGGGTAATTCAGACCTGATCGCTGCTGTGCGTTTTTGCACAACGAGCGATCTGGCACAAACTGCGCATGCACCGCAATGCGCAGGCACGTCACACGGGTACAAAGCGGATCGCCGAACAGCGATGGGTTTGTGCGACGAATCAGTTCGCATGGATGATTGCAAGGAGATTGACAGGAGAAAGGCATTTGTGGGTGTCAACTGACCGTTTTCAGAGTGTCTGGAAACACGCAGGCGTGTCCATGCGTTAGCAGGGAGGGTTCCTGACGTCAATTCCGGTCCTGGACAGGCTGATATGATCGCAGCGGCTGAGTAAGTCCTGGGCTGTGCAGAGACTGCACAAAATCTGTTTGTACAGCTCTGCTAAAATGCACTCCCCCCGTAGGCGGCGCTGATCGCAGCAGTGCAAAAATCGCTTGCTGGTGATCAGGTCTGAATTAGGCCCTGAGCCCCAAGTGCGGTGAGACCGCAAGGGAAATGTTCTAAAAAATGTTTTAAAACACAAAATTACACAATTTTTTGGGGAGTGTCGGCCTTTTGACCATGTCAACCATATGGTATTGACCTAATGATTCTCTATCTTTTAACTGTCTAATTTCTATACCAAACCCCAGGCAAAAAGGATAGTGCAGGATAAAAACAAATGGGCGGAGAGCACTTTTCTTGAAAGCTTACAATCTACAGTGTTCTGCAGGAAGGTTATGAGAAAAGGAAATATAGAGACTTGTCATTGTGCAGTACAAGCAACATATCAGGAATCCCAGTTTCTCAGTAAGAGATGGGAGATCTCAGAATAAAACAATATAATAGTGGATATCATTCCAAATTTACATTTGGTTGACATTTATTTTTCTGCCAACCATACCCACAGCATGCTGTGTATCACCTAGCCACAGAGGGAAGGCACACGCCCCACACGTACAGACCTCTCTGTTACCTTTGAGCAATGCAGAGGATTTAGACAGAAAATAAAAAATAAAAAACATTTGGCGCTAAACCTGCCAAATAAACCACTTATATGTCAACCAGAAAAACACTGTGTTGACTGCTGCTTACATACGAGTATTTTGACAAAAACACACAAACTGAAAATCACAGTGGAAGAATAAAAATAAAAAAAGGAAAAAATAGGATTTTAATTACCTACCGGTAAATCCATTTCTCATAGTCCGTAGAGGATGCTGGGGTCCACATTAGTACCATGGGGTATAGACGGGTCCACTAAGAGCCATTGGCATTTTAAAAGTTTGAGTGTGTGTGCTGGATCCTCCCTCTATGCCCCTCCTACCAGACTCAGTCTAGAAACTGTGCCAGAGGAGACGGACATCTTCGAGAGAAGGATTATACACAGATAGTGGCGAGATTCACACCAGCTCACACACAAGGCAAACCAAGCTAACTAGCTTGAAACATCAGCAACGGCTGAACAATAGTACTTACCAAGAACTAAGCAGTACTGAACTAAGTAACCACTGCAGGATCACGAAGCGCTGGGCGGGCACCCAGCATCCTCTACGGACTACGAGAAAAGGATTTACTGGTAGGTAATTAAAATCCTATTTTCTCTTACGTCCTAGAGGATGCTGGGGTCCACATTAGTACCATAGGGATGTACCAAAGCTCCCAGAACAGGAGGGAGAGCGCGGAGGCTCCTGCAGAACTGATTGACCAAACTTCAGGTCCTCAGAGGTCAAAGTATCGAACTTGTAGAACTTTGCGAACGCATTCGACCCCGACCAAGTAGCCGCTCGGCATAGTTGTAAAGCCGAGACATCACGGGCAGCCGCCCAGGAAGAACCCACCTTACGATTAGAGTGGGCCTTAACAGACTTAGGACACGGCAGGCCTGCCATAGAATACGCATGCTAGATAGTGAACCTGATCCAGCGAGAGATCGTCTGCTTAGAAGCAGGACAACAAATTTTCTTGGGATCATACAGGACAAACAGAGTCCGATTTTCTGTGACGAGCAGTCCTCTTCACCTAGATTTCAAAGCCCTTACAACATCCAAGGACTTTGATGAAATTGAGGAGTCAGTAGCAACTGGCACCACAATAGGTTGGTTCATATGAAATGCTGACACAACCTTTGGAAGGAACGTGCCCTGAGCTCAGCTCTATCTTCAGGGAAGAACAAGTATGGGCTTTTACATGTCAAAGCCCCCAACTCCGACACACGTCTAGCAGAAAAGTGACGGCCTTCCACGTGAGAAACTTGACCTCTCCCTCCTGTAGAGGCTCAAACCAGTCCAACTGGAGGAACCGCAACACCACGTTAAGATCCCAGGGCGCCATAGGCGGCACAAAGGTAGGCTGGATGTGCAGAACTCCCTTCTAAAAGGTCTGAACCTCAGGGAGGGCAGTCAACTGTTTCTGGTAGAAAATGGATAGGGACGAAATTTGGACCTTTACGGATCCTAATCTCAGGCCCATAGCCACACCTTCTTGGAGGAAGAGGATAAACCGTCCAAGTTGAAACTCCACCGTAGGAAACCTCTTGGATTCACACCAAGACATATATTTTTTCCAAATGCGATGGTAATGTTTAGACGTTACTCCTTTCCTAGCCTGTATCAGGGTAGGAATGACTTTGTTCGGAATGCCCTTCCGAGCTAGTATCTGGCGTTCAACCTCCATGCCGTCAAATGTAGCCACGGTAAGTCTTGATAAGCGAACGGCCCCTGCTGCAGCAGGTCCTCCCAAAGAGGAAAAGGCCTCGGCTCTTCTAGCAGTAGATCCAGAAGATCCACGTACTAAGCCCTTCTTGGCCAATCCGGTGCAATGAGGATTGCCTGAACTTTTGTTCTCCTTATGAGTTTTAGAACTCTTGGAATGAGTGGAAGTGGAGGAAACACGTACACCGACTGGAACACCCATGTAGTCACTAGGGCGTCCACCGCAACGGCTTGTGGGTCCCTCAACCTGGAACAATACCGCTGAAGCTTCTTGTTGAGACGAGAGGCCATCATGTCTATTTGAGGTACACCCCAAAGATCTGTTACCTCCATGAACACCTCTGGATGGAGTCCCCGCTCCCTTGGATAGAGATAGTGTCTGCTGAGGAAGTCCGCTTCCCAGTTGTCTACTCCCGGAATGAAGATTGCAGACAGCGCCAACGCGTGTTTTTCTGCCCAGAGGATGATTCTTGTTACCTCCGACATTGCAGCTCTGCTCTTCGTTCCGCCCTGTCGGTTTATGTAAGCCACTGTCGTTACACTGTCCGACTGCACTTGAATGGCCCGATTTCTCAGAAGATGGGCCGCTTGGAGAAGACCGTTGTAGACAGCTCTTAGTTCCAGAATGTTTATCGGCAGGCAGGCTTCCAGACTTGACCACCTTCCTTGGAAGGTTTCCCCTTGAGTGAAAGCGCCCCAGCCCCGGAGACTTGCATCCGTGGTTAGAAGGATCCAGTCCTGAATCCCGAACCTGCGGCCCTCCAGAAGGTGAGGCAATTGCAGCCACCAGAGGAGTGAGATCCTTGCCCTTGGCGACAGACGTATTCTCTGGTGCATGTGTAGATGAGATCCCGACCATTTGTCCAGGAGATCCAGTTGGAAGGACCGAGCATGAAATCTCCCATACTGCAGAGCCTCGTAAGAGGTCACCATCTTTCCCAGAAGGTGAATGCACTGATTAACTGACACCCGGGCTGGCTTCAGGACATCCCAGACCATTGTTTGTATCACCAATGCTTTTTCCTCTGTAAGAAAAACCCTCTGCACTTCAGTGTCGAGGATCACTCCCAGAAATGACAACCTCCTGGTAGGTTCCAAATGTGATTTTGGAAGATTCAGGATCCAACCATGTTCCCTGAGAAGCTGGGTCGTGAGAACTATGGACTGTAACAGCTTCTCCTTGGATGATGCCTTTATCAGCAGATCGTCCAGATATGGAATTATGTTCACCCCCTGTCTACGGAGTAGAACCATAATTTCAGCCATCACCTTGGTGAATACCCTCGGTGCTGTGGAGAGGTCGAATGGCAGGGCCTGGAATTGAAAATGACAGTCCACCAGTGCGAATAAGAGGTAAGCTTGATGCGGCGGCCAAATCTGAATATGGAGGTACACATCCTTAATATCCAGGGATACCAGGAATTCCCCCTCGTCCAGACCTGATATCATCGCTCTTAGAGACTCCATTTTGAACTTAAACTCCCTCAGAAAGGGGTATAGTGATTTTAAGTTCAGAATGGGCTTGACCGAACCATCCGGTTTCGGCACCACGAAACGGTTCGAATTGTAACCCTTGTTTTGCATCCGGGGAGGAACTGGTACAATAACCTGTGCCTCCACCAACTTCTGGATGGCTCCCTGTAGGGTAGCCCTATCTGCCGGCAAAGCTGGCAAGCCTAAATTGAAGAACCGGTGAGGAGGGAGATCTTGAAACTCCAGCCGGTACCCCTGGGACACAATATCTTGAACCCAGGGATCCAGGCCGGACGAAATCCAGACGTGACTGAAATGTCTGAGTCTCGCCCCCACCGGCCCTACCTCGAGGCCGCGCGGTCCACCGTCATGCTGAGGACTTAAGCAGACTTCTGTTCCTGCAGACCTCCTCTAAAGAAGGTGTTGGACGGTTTGGCCTTTCTTGTTTTAGCAACCCGAAAGGACTGTGATGCAGCCGAAGAAAAAGGTTTCTTCGTAGCAGCTGTAGCTGAGGGGAGAAAAGGTGACTTACCCGCTTGTAGCAGTGGAGATCCACGCATCCAACGCTTCCCCAAAGAGAGCCTGACCTGTGTAGGGTAGTGTCTCCACATCTCTCCTGGATTCCGCGTCGGCAGACCATTGGCGCAGCCATAGGCCTCTGCGAGCTGAGACAGACATGGAAGGTATTCCTGCAGCCATTGAACCCAGGTCTTTCATGGAATCCACCATAAATCCTGCAGAATCCTGAATGTTACGTAAAAAACAATTCAACGTCACTTTTATCCATTGTATCCAAATCCTCAAGTAATGTGCCTGACCACTTTACTATAGCTTTGGAAATCCATGTAAAGGCAATAGTAGGACGTAGTATAGCCCCTGAAGCCGTGTATATGGATTTGAGCGTAGTATCAATTTTGCGATCAGCCGGCTCCTTTAAGGCGGTAGATCCTGGGACAGGTAAAACCACCTTTTGAGAGAGTCTGGATACAGACGCGTCCACTATGGGTGGGTTTTCCCATTTCTTTCTATCCTCCTCAGGGAAGGTGAAAGCAACCAGAACTCTTCTAGGGATCTGGAATTTTTTCCTCTGGGTTTTCCCATGCTTTTAAAAAAATAGCATTTAATTCTTTGGACACAGGGAAGCTTAGCGAGGCTTTCTTATTATCAGTGAAGTAAGCCTCCTCAACTTGCTCAGGTGTTGCATCAGCAATATTCAACACATCCCTGATAGCCTCTATCATCAACTGCACCCCTTTAGCGAGAGATGCGGCCCCCCTGAGCACATCTCCCTCACCGTTTGCCGTGTCAGAATCGGTATCCATGTCATCTTGCATAATCTGGGCAAGAGCACGTTTGTGGGAACCTACAGAGGGGGGCCCTGAGGTAACAAAACCAGACCAAACTGCCATAGAGGTCTGTAAAACCTGAGTTGCGGATTCATTTTGTGAAACCCTAGTAGAAAACATAGATTTGATAGAGGATAACCATTCAGGCTCCCTTGCTGGTATCTGCGCTAAAACAGTGCAATCCTGATTACATGGAATGAGATAATCCTGAGAGGACATATCCTCGCAGCATATGACACAGAGTCCCTGGACATAGCTAAAAGGAGACCCCAAACACTCCACACACACACAGGGGAGGATAGACAGAGTTTCACCCCCAAGAATGGCAAGAGAGACAAAGAGATTGGAGCCAACCCACACACAGCGCTTTCAAGGTATAGGGAGACCCTAACCAGCGCTGACTGTGCACGTTAATAGGTTACACAGTCTTTACACAGCCTCCCCCCCCCTTCTACAACCCCCTGGTACCGTAAGAGATAGCTGGAGTTGCTCTGGAGGGACTGCTCTTCACTGACAGCATTTCTGCAGGCAGGAAAATGGTGCTGAACGCTGCTGGGTCCGCTCTGAGGAGAAGCTCCACCCCCATAATGGCGCTGTCTTCCCGCTCTTCAGAAGATTATACTGGCCTGAGGATTCATGCTGGCAGTGATCCTGGGACCCTGGCAGGCTTTAGAGGTCAGTGTAGGGTGCAGGCGCTGTCTCAGGGCGCCCCTCACAGCACCGCACTATGTACCGCTGAGCCCCGGAGCGCAGTTAGTACTGCGCTCAATACCCTGTTGCCGCCATCTTCACACCGGCTCCCCGCTTGCTAGGGGGCCGTGACTCACTCGCCACTGATCTCCTGGCTCTGTAAGGGGGTGGCGGCATGCTGCCGGGGTGAGCGATTCCCTGTGGCAGGGAACGTTCTATACCCTCAGGAGCTCAGTGTCCTGTCAGCAGAGATAGTGGCTCATACCCCGCAGGGCGGACACTACTCCCCCCTTAGTCCCACGATGCAGGGAAGCTGTTGCCAGCAGCCTCCCTGTAAAATAATAAACTCTAAAATAAACGTTTACTAAAGAAGCTCTGTAGAGCTCCCCTAGCTGTGACCGGCTCCTCCGGGCACATTTTCTAAACTGAGTCTGGTAGGAGGGTCATAGAGGGAGGAGCCAGCCCACACTCTCAAACTCTTAAAGTACCAATGGCTTCTAGTCGACCCGTCTATACCCCATGGTACTAATGTGGATCCCAGCATCCTCTAGGACGTAAGAGAAATGCAGATGTGTCCACTTACATCTTTGCTATTGCATATAATTAAAATGTATTTTCCAGCAGTTTTGTAAGACACAATTACCTGTATCAGACACAACATTAACATTAAAGGGGTCAAACCAATTACCACACTTACAGTACCACTGAACTTGCAGATTTTTTTCTGCAGCCCCATTGGGCTGTGTACAAAAATCTACAAGTCCTGGGTGAGATCGGGCGAACTGCGGTGCATTTGCCGGCATCTAAACGCAACTGCAACTCGCCCCATATCCGGGTATTTGGATTCACCACTAACAATTAGTTCTACAAAATTAACCACTTGTGGGTCAATCCAGTTACCCATGAAGGGGGCGAGTTGCTGTTGCAGCGGCGTTTAAATGACGGCAACGGCACATTGCAATTTGCCCCATTGTGACCCGATCTCACCCTGGACTTTAGTACGATGGGTCTGTGAACATGACAGCCGCACTTACACACACCGCAATGAAGTTGCAGGTAATTGGATTGACCCCTTAGAGTCAGATCAAACATTTCTGTCTATAGCTGTGAGGGAGATAACAACCAAAAGTATAACTAAAAATGCAATAGGTTGATTATAACAATAAAAAAATAAAATAAATAAATAAATAAAAAAACAGGAAAAAAAACCCACTGAAATACACAACAGAAAAAAAGACCATCTCACCCTGCAATTTTGTTTTCTGAACACTGCTTTTGGTCAGTGAACAAATGCAATCTGTGCAAATAACATGCACATGTATAAAAACTAGTCAATGAGGCAGAAAAGTCATTTCACATTGACAAAACGATTATCTCCAGCATCAAAAACTATGCTGTGGTTCAAATGCAACCTGCTCATGTTCCGCTGTTGGATGAATGAGTGTTCAATTCAAACGCAGCAAATGAAATAAGGATGAGTTTATAGCTTTTCACATACTGTTCAGAAGAAAGATAAAACAATAAAATTAATCTAGGAACTGTGCAGTGTCACAGCTACTAAAGTAGGGCATCTAAATAAAATTAACCTCTACATTACATTTGAAACTATATTCACATCTCCAACAATTAGTGTAAACACATTACACCATGAAATTCATAATCCACAGCCAGGACTGTTCTTGTAACGCAACACCAGGGACACATTGGAAACAGTGCATCAGTAGTTGGCTGCATTCTAGAAATTTTGCATACTAACCCTAGGGTAGAATCATCAGCATAATATTGCAAGTGGACCTGTTGCAATACTTATGGCTGTGATTAAAAATGGAAAACTAAATACTTGAAACCTTTATCCTCTAAGAAAAGCATAAACTTTTTATTTCATGCACTGGTAATACGCTGATCTTGAATGACTATCGGCATGAATCAGAAATGCGTAAGGGTCCTTTTTTTTTTTTTTTTTTTTTTTAAAGGTCCTGCAAACCAATAAGAGCACCAATGCAGAACACTAGTGCTACCTGGAATTTTGCAACGGATGTTCCGTAGCTCATTAATACCACACTACAGAAGGATGTGAAGAGCGATGAAGTACCTGAAAAATCTGCAGCGAGGAGATCTTCTGCTTTTAATACTTTGACTTGCAGGAAGCCAATGTCTTTCATGTTCTGGAAAGAGTTTTTGAAGCACTACAGACAAAAAAAATAAACCAACAATATAATATAGAAGAGTAAGCAAACTTTCATGATTGCCTTCTAATAAAGATAGTTCAGAAGCAAAACCTTCTCTTCCCAACACTTGGTTCATGCGGGCTGGTTAAGGGGGCAGATGTAATATGTATAAATTTGCTAACATTTTGAAAGATTTATGTTCAAAAACAAGGCATCACAATGGTTTGTGTTGTAATATGATGCAAATGCTACAGCTCATGGTTCAGAATAAAATAGATTACATTATACAGTAAATCAATTAAATTTACTGTAAATAATGATGTGAGAAACTAGTGACAATCTATTAGTGCTATATATACAGAACTACGTGCTGGGGGATGATTATAAAAACAACCAGATATAGAGGACCAAATTTATCTTTAGTATTCGAAGTCTTATCCTTACCATAGAGCCGAATGAATGGGCTTTCACCATCCCAGTCGGATTCCTAGTGGTCAATCCGATTAGCTGCGATATCATTGCAGCTGCGAATCGTCACGACAGGGGCCGCACTTTACAGCAGTCTGAATACGCACAACACTACTCACCACCCCATAGAGGTCCAGTTTTGTGCGAATTGGGACGGATTCGGGTGCGAGATTGGGTGCCGTTGCAGGCGTTTAAACACCATTGCGACGGCACTTTGCACCCCTCGAAGCAAATTGGATTGACCCCCTAGACTAAAAGGCCACTAAATGCAAATTTACATACAGTATACAGTGCAGAATGGACTAGCGAAACTAGAGCTCAAAATTGTACTCAGAACATATTCAATATTGAACTCCTCCTTCAGTATCAGTAGAAAATAAATTGTATTGCAAGAGGTTCTTTTAGCCCACCCCATCATTGATTACATTCTCTTTCTGGTAATGACCAACACTATTTTAGCCAATGATAAAGCAAGCTGAAATAACACCCAGCACCCAAGTACTGTTGAATTCTGCAGAAAACATGGTGGAGTCTGGGCATCAATTCCATCCCATACACCACTGATATGCTTAGCTGTAAAAGACAACACTACAAGATATAAAACAGGAACAGGCCTTTAGAAGATGAAAGTCTATACACTGTCCTTGCAGGACTATCTTGCTCTGGCTGCTGGCAGCAGGATGAGTGAGAGAAGCCAAAGTATCCACCTAGCTGCTCTCAATTAGATTTATTCTCATTAAAAAATCAGAGAAAAAGACTACAGCACTCAGCATACCAGATGAGGAGGCGTGCGTATAGTGTGCTTCTCCTCATTCCTCTGCAGGCTCAGGTGTAGAGTTACAGTAAGTGAGCGACATGTGAAAAGGCCTGATGAGCATGTGGTGATGTCTAAGAAGCATGTATGGGGCCTGTAGTGAAGTCTGAGGAGCATTTCATGGGTAGGTTTGCTAGGCATGTACTGTAAGGGGCATGTGCGGAAGTTTGATGAGCATGAAAGGGGCATGTGCGGAAGTTTGATGAGCATGAAAGGGGCATGTGCGGAAGTTTGATGAGCATGGAAGGGGCATGTGTGGAAGTTTGATGAGCATGGAAGGGGCATGTGCGGAAGTTTGATGAGCATGGAAGGGGCATGTGCAGAAGTTTGATGAGTATGGAAGGGGCATGTGCGGAAGTTTGATGAGTATGGAAGGGGCACGTGCGGAAGTTCGATGAGCATGGAAGGGTCGTGTGCGGAAGTTTGATGAGCATGGAAGGGGCATGTGAGGAAGTTGGAGGAGCATGAAAGGGGCATACTGTATGATGAGGTTTGATGGACATGTGGCATGGTCTGAAGGGCATGTAAAGGGAACATGAGGAGGTCAGAGGATTGCTAAAAGTTTCACCATAAATAAATGGAAACACACTGTAAAACAATCATTTAGATTGTACATTGTTGTATTTTTAAAGTACTGTATGCATGTCAGCAATTATGCATATGTTTATACTGCATTTACAGCTTCATATAAAATACAAAAACTTTTTTTTGCAATAACCTATAAATATATTTGAATCTTAGGTCTCCAACTGGATGGCCATTCCTGTATTAAACGAGGCCTGCAAATTACTCTACAGTAACATTTAGTTAAAAGACTGTACTTACATATCTCTCTTCAATCTGTTCCTTCTCCCCTGGGTCCGCCAGCGGACACACACACAGGTCAGAAATGGAGACCCCTGTGCAGGGTGTAAGAGCAATCATCAGGTGTATGGAGCCTTGGTTATTTTCCAGAGGCACTTCTAGGCGATTGATCTGCTCACTGGGCAATCCAGCAAGATCTACTTTGCACCTAAATAAAAAAAGGACATTTTATGACAATAGATCAAACCCCAAAATGTTTCTAATGGAACAATAAGTACCCTCCATCCAGGTTGGCAGACTACAATATACAAGTAATGACATAAAAACTCCACTGCGTAGAACTCCAAGTGCCATTTTGTCTATTTAGACTGTAAGGCTGAGAACAGCGCCTGCAACATGACCTAAAACAGACTTGACATTGCCCAATATTTTTCAAACCTTTACCCCACTTATGTCTATTCACATATATGTAAGTATGTAAATGACTGTATATGTACGTGTGTGTGGCTATGTATGTGTATATATTAATGATTATATATATGTATGTGTATATTGTAGGTGTGGGACTATGTATTTGTATGTATGGGTATAGGTGTGTGTGTGTGTCTATGTATGTAGAGAGGATTTTAAAGAGCTTGGAGAGGGTACTAGCCAAGAAGCTCCAAAAAGCCGTGTTACAGGCTGGGTTTGAAAAATTAGTTAGGGGCGGATTGGTTGGTTGGTTTATTTCTCTCCACTTTATTAATCTCCAGGTCTTAGTACATCTGAACCTGTATGTGCACAAGGACCCAATCCCCGCATCCCAAATGTTGATCTATAGGGCCCCCCAGTCTAAAGTGCCCCGGGCCACCCAAACCCTTAATCCAGCTCTGTTCGTAGTCCTGAATTTCTGTTCAGCTATGAAGACATCTAATCATTTCTTCAAAATCCTATCTAGAATGTCTACTATACCATCTGTGAGTGCATCCCAGTTTCCTTGCTCTTACTGTAAAGAACCCCTTTCTCAGCTGTGGATCACATGTCTTTTCTAACCACAAGGGGTGTTATCTGATGTGCAGGCTTCTAGTTATTGTTTATGGACAACAGATGTGTTTATTTAACATGATCATATCCTTAAAATCTCTCTCCAACTGTGCAAATAAACATTGCTTCACAATTTTTCCTTCCAACATTAAACCTTCCAAACACCTTATTTTTGTAGTTGCCCTTCTCTGCACTTACAAATATTTAAGTTTACACTTTTTGTGAACTGGTGCCCAAACCCATTCTAAATATTCCAGATGGAATCTTATTGGCACTTCATAAATGGATAAAATGCTTTCCTCTTGGTAAACTCCTTTTAGCAATTTATGCTACTGAAAAGTCTATGATCAAGCATAGCTAAATTCCTCTCGATGTATTTAACATTAGCCCATTTAATATGTAAATGAAAAATATTGTAGGTCCTCAATTGCATAGATGTATCTACCCTAAAAAAGCCTCTATAGTTTTGTGGCCAAATATCTCAGCTTGTCTGGAATCCACTAGAAGAAAATGATGAATATTATTATTAATATTATTATATAATTGCAACACTGACAGTACTCTAGAATGATCCCTAAAACCGGTAAAGACAATAATGTAAAGACTATTTACATTAATATTTGTTATTATGTATACTATATTTTTTTTCATGTCTGTACCATTTTGTATTATTGAACCCTATGGTTTGGCACTGTGGAGACTTTGTGATGCCATAAATATAAAACAATAATAATAATAATAATAGTAATAATAATATTATTATTATACACTGTTTGGATTTGATCTTTCAACTACTGTAGTTTTGAAACCAGAAAACCAAATACTGACCAAATCATTAAGTTCCCTAAAAGGTGAATCTTGACATTTATTTGGAACATTTAAGAAAAGCTTAAACGTTTTATCTAATGAAAGGGTGGTTTCTAAAATGGTAGCCTTTGATTCAATGCTCCACAGAATCTCCAGATTTTCAAAATAAAATCACCCATCCCCACCCCCAACCCTAGAAACACTTATGCTTTGAGCTCTGCTGGGCTGAGAATCCAAAGTACTTTCCAGTGTGCATGACATGTGCATTGAGAATAACAGGTTCGGAAAGTTTTACCCGAAAGCACCCACCATTGCTCTCAAAGATAGAAATTCAAAATGTACTTACATCCCCAGCAGTTCATCATGCTTGCGGCTATCTTTTCCCCATACTTCAATCTCCAATATCAACATCCTGTCACAGAAGTAGTGAAAATCAAAGCGCTCTCTCCACTGAGGGTTCGCACGCTTACACAGTGTCTAGAAAACAGGCCGTTTGGACATTTCAGAAATATTATTACAATTCATTTTAGAAGAGCTCCTTTTACACACAGACGATGATGCAAAAATTGCATTAAGCTTTACCAACTAAATGAGTATCGTAGGGGAGGGCAATAAGTGACCCTCCAGCTACTGTTGAAATACACATCCCAGCTAGGAGCCACGGGCACTTTAAGAATTTGATAGTGTGGGCTGGCTCTTCCCTCTATGCCCCTCCTACCAGACTCAGTTTAGAAAATGTGCCCGGAGGAACCGGTCACGCTTATGGAAGCTCCTGCAGGGAGGCCCAAGGGGCATGTCTACAGTCTGATCGGTATGTAGTGTGCATCTATATTGTTTCCGGAAAAACATCAGCAGCTAAACACCGGTGTGGATGAAAAAGTAAAACTTAGTGCCAGAGACAGAAGGGCATTGAGGATGACTGTGGCCAAGAATAAGTATTCAACCGCTGCAAAAGTGACCCCGTGTCTACAAGAATAATGATGCAGTAACTCCACAAGTACAATATATATAGGCAAGCTGCAGTTGCCAAACCACTGGTAAATCCAGCAAATGCCAAAATGCGGACAGAGCGATGCAACACTTCTAAATCGTGGACTGACGAGCAATGGAAGACTGTCATCTGGTCAGATGAATCGTCTTCCATATTGTTCCCAACCGCAGGACAAATTTACTTGTAGACAACACCGAGCCAAGCATACGATCAGGACTGTCTGGTGTCAAGAGTGAAGCATGGTAGCGGGTCGGTGATGATTTGGGCAGCCATATCATGGTATTCTGCCAGCCCAATTATCACCATTCACCAGTCATTGCCAAGGACTATATAGACATTTTAGCTGACCAGGCCCATTCCATTGTGCAGCATGGTTTCCGGCAGATGACGTCTGGTACCAAGATGACAAGACACTGATTCATACAGCTCGTGTCATTCAAACATGGTCTTCTAATCATGCAGACGAGGTAAGACACCTCGTTTGCATGATTAGAAGACCATGATTGAATGACATGAGCTGTGTGAATTGGTGTCTGGTCATCTTGGTACCAGACGTCATCTGCCGGAAACAATGCCTGCACAATGGAATGAACCTGGCCCCTCAATCACCGGACCTCAATACGACATTACTCCGAGCACATGAACAAGTTTTGCATGAAGAATGGTTTAAGATTCCATTGTCAACCATCCAGGACTTATATTTGTCCATTCCAAGGAGAATTCAGGCCGTCTTGCATGCCAGCAGCAGTCCTACACCTTATTAGATAGTAAAATAATTCTTTCCTACAGTAGATGGTTCCATATTTTTGTCTAACCCCTACAGATATGAGGGATGTACAATATAATGTCTCTGCAGATATTTTATGCGCAGTCACTTTGACAGCTTTTTCTAAACAACCTGCTTACTGCTACTGTCAAATACAGTACAGTCTATGGATATTTTATAAGGTTTAAAACTTACCTTACTTCTGTACTTTTGATCACCGAGCCGGAACCTTACAAAGGAATCTAAGGCACCTGCATCAGGGAGGTTAATCCCTTCCAGCAAAGTGATGCTGACTGTTCCATTCCAGAGCTGGCTCTTTCTTAGGGACTCTGATAACTGCAGGGACTGCATGGAGGTTGCCTGATAGAAAGCAAAAATTCCATCACACCAATGTTGTGAGAATATAATCTACAGTATAAACAATAGCATCCATACTAGATGAAATGATCGAACATTTAAAGTATACGGTTTGTGGCAGTCAGCAGCAGCAATGATGAATAGCTGCATTAGATACTGTACAGCAGGGATGGGGAACCTTCGGCCTTCCAGCTGTTGTTTAACTACACATCCCAGCATGCCCTGCAACAGTTTAAGCATTGCCAAACGGCAAAACTGTAGCACGCTTTAATAATAAATATGATATATTCTGAGCAGTGCATTAAATCTATAGTTGACCCTGACCAATGCTACTGCCACGGGCTCAAAGTCCAAACCCTGTTGCTAAGCATGATCACCCACTGAAACAAAAGTCTGCAATATAGACTGTAGCCGTTAAGATCTGTAAGCTTTCATTAGAGTGCACAGCAATATCCTCACTCACTGTATACTGTGATTCTAATATGGGCCGTATATGAGGTAAGTCACCTGCTGCAAATTTACTTTCTCTGTACAATATCAAGTTTAAGCTAGAGCTTTTCCAGCCCTGGTTGCATCAAATGTTAAAATCCATACCTGCTGCCCGTATATAATAGTACCTGTGAGACAGGGATGGAGCTGGCTAGCTAATGCATACTACGGGGAAACTTCTCCTCCTGCATTGCTGGTATAAACTGTACTCTCAATTAAGTAACATCAAGTGAGCAATGCTTTTGGGTGGGGTTTGCCTGCACTTCTTTATGAGTAGCTCAGTGGTAAAATGCATCTGTTAATTAACAATGACTGATGTTTTTGCTAAATTTTTTCACTCTCAAAATAAAAAAATAAAACATTTCCAGTATTTCAAGTAAGTCATTTACCAAAGCAAGCAAAAATAGTAATACAAAAACGTAATTCTCTATTTTTAAAAGTGGTCTGTTATGGTTTTGGTTCTTGCCCTGATAGGTCAGATAATTTAGGAGTAAAGAGTCACAGAACGTGCCCTTTTTGTCTACTTTCTCCATTTTCTGTAAACTCTCAGCAATGTGATTGGGAGCACTGTCCAGCACAGATCAAAGACGCATCCTACAGTCTGGCAGCTGCTGCTGCAGCAGTGAAATGGCAGCTCGTCTATGAAATATGTCCTAAAATAATTCTGTGGCTTGGTATGTCCTTATTTCTAACTGAATGTTTATCTTGGAAGTGCTTCTATCTGAGTTGTCCATAAAGCAGCTCCACTTAGCTGAACGAGCCTTGTGAAAATGGAATCTAATGCTGGCTATTAAAAGGGGACTGGAGATTACTTCCATATGGCAGAACAGCATGAGAGTGCAGGGGTAGGGCCTACAGCAGGCTGTACTTGGCTGAGCTCGGCATCTATCCACGGACACTCATTGCATTACACCACAACATCTGGATTACTGCTTGTAATGTCCCTGGGAAACATCCACTTCCCATCAAAGGCTTTATCTTTCTCTGTCGTACTTTGAACATTTCAGCATTTAACGCAGTCATGTTTGAAGTGATGCTCTCCATGATTTTTTGATTTTTTTCACCCTTCCCCCGTCTGCTGCTTTTGTCCACTTTCCCGAAGACACTCATATCTGACCTATTTTGCAAATAAATTTTTTTTATAACAGTGCTAACATAACCCTTTTACTGCTGCTAGGCTGAGCAAAGCATTGAAAGAACAGTTTATATAGTTTATGACACTGTCTGTGCTACAAACTGAACCATCAGGAGGAGATGTAGAAACACAAGGTGCCCTGAGAAATGAGTACAGGCACTTAATGCACACACGTCAGCAGAGTCGTTCAGAGCTGTGTGGCCTGCCCCAGGCACCTGTGAGAGAGGGACGGTGCGGATACGTAGGCACAGACTTCAGGTCAGGCAGAGCATTGCTGATTCTTACATCTTAAGGCCCATACACACTAAAACATATTTTCCATAGATATGAGCGATAACGATGGTTGTGAACGATCAGATCGTTCTAGTGTGTACCCAGCAAACGATGAACGTGGTCGTTGGAAGTAGGTTGCCAGTAGCCCATGCATGTAGCTCAATCCCAGCAGAGCAGATCGTTCGTTGTTCAGATCGTTTGTAAAATCGCTCAGTGTGTACACTCAATCTCATTTGTCAGGGAGTTCAAAGGAAATTGCTCATCTTCCGCATTGTTCATCTTTCACATATTTCAAGTTTATATTGTGTATGGGCCTTAACACATACAGATGTGTCCTCATACACCAAACCTGAATAAACCATGTGGTGCGAGTGATCCACTAGACCCCACGCAACTTTGCTTCCACCATGCGTTTATCTCATCCGAAAATGAGTCTTTGTTGTAAACGGATGTGACAAATTGCTTTATGAGACTACAATGATTAATTTGATATGCGACACTTAAATATCTGTGTGCGTCAGAGTCTTTATACGAAGCATAATGGAACTTGGCGTGGAAAAAAGAGACGTGGCTGCTGCATTGTAGCAGTACATATACAAATGAAGACATAGTCGCACACAGATATACAAGTGTTGAATATTAAATTCATCAGTGCAGCCTGTGAGGCTATTTGTTGCACCCGATTGCGACTAAGACACATTTTCGCGAGACACAGATGCTCTGCGCAAGCTAAGGCTGTGTACACATTATGTGATATCGCATGTGATACGGCTGATATCATATGATCGCAAGTGATATTGTGTAATACGTACACTTGGTATTGCATGCGATGAGCGCTCCCACGGGTCGTATCCTTCATTGCACGATATTGCTTACGAGGGCCATGCAGCAATGCCCCACTCCTCCCCCAACCCCCGTCCATCTGTCGCAGCCAACATTGGCAAGTGTGTATGCTCTTGTTGATGTTGGGAGCCTATCGCAGACGATATCGCATCTTATGCACATCGTTCTTATGTGTACGCAGCCTAAGTCTCACAGGACCTGGAGTTGGCATAGTGTATGAGGACACTTCTGTACACTAGGAGACATATAAAGGTGTGATCTCTGCTGTACCTATGAGGTAAGTTGCTCCAAAGTGATTTTAAGTGGCCTAACATTTAAAGCCATCTTTCCTTTGGCACAATGATACACAATAGATTTCTTTCCTACTGCACTTTGCAGCAATTATGTACCCGGGAACTTTTGCACACTGGGATGGTCCATGTGGCAAGATCATGCTGCGTCACAGAAGGGGAGGTCAGGAAGCTTGCGTCACAGAAGGGGAGGTCAGGAAGCTGGGTGCATCCTAAGGACACACCCGCCACTGTAGACAGCAGGATGCCAATACAGGCACCCCAATTCAGAGACAGGTGCTGTCAGGGTATCATCCTTCCATCTCATTGGCTTTGACTCCCAGGGCGGAAGCATTAGTCGCAATGCCTTTTGCTTGTCCTAGCTGCCTAGGTATACACAGTTACACAAAGCAGGAGCAAAATGTATTTTGTGAAGGACAATACAAAAGTAGAACATACTTAATCAGTTTAAAATAACAGGTGCTAAAATGTGAGGAGTTATATACTTACCTACTTTCGGACACCACTCCACACCCTGGGAGATCCTGGAAGGGATGTCAAAGTGGCAAGTAAGAGGGATGTGGTGACACAATTTATGTCATCATAACCCTGGTGCAACTTGGTACATGGCCATGATGACGTGATTTACAACAAATCTAGTCATCAAGCCCTCACCTATTTATCACATAAGCCTTTAAAGAACAGGCCCTTCTACTTTATATTCTTGTTTTAAACTGGCTAAGAATAGAGGATCTTTAATCCAAATAATATCTGTTTATATAAACCTATCCTGTGTTGCTCAATATACTAGTACTGTAGTAGACCAACAAATGAATGTCCCTTGGTAACCGAGGGACACCAAGTATATGGAAATAAAGGACCTCCACATAGGTGTTGTTTATGTGTTAAGTGAATACTGCAAGATGCCAGCATGGGATGTACAATTAAGGACTACTGTAAAATTATGGCTAGCGTGCCTGCAAATGGAGGCATCAATGACACTGAAAGAGGGACAATTGATGGGGCATATTTGTCAGAGGCATCAGTAAACAAAACAGCTACAAGAAACAACGCAAAAAGCATGCCACAGACTGCACAATTCGGTATTACTTTTGGGGAAGAAACTGGGCCTATCTAATTATTAAATCAAATGCTGCTACGCTGATGGATATTTTGAGGGAAGAAGGTAAATTAGGTAGGCATACAGTATGCACATATACGTTTATTAACAGTAACAATAACACACCTTAGATAACCGAAAACAGTTATACATTCAACATAATATCCAAAAATACACACACATATGTTGTAGTACAGGCTCTAGACTAAATCATCATGCAAGTATCACTGTCAGTTTCTTTGACTCTTCTTTCTAACATGTTTAAAGATATAAGCAGAGACTAGTAGATGTAATTTACCACCTCAGGAAGAAAAAAAAAACCTGCTGCCCATTAGGCTTCTCTGTATAAGACAAACAATTTTGGTTTGCGTTTGAAGGCTGTACCCATCAGATTTTTTTTTTTTTTTTAAATATATTTTGCTTCTACTTGCTGCTGCATGAGAGTCCTGCACAGTACACACTCTGGCTTGCTGCACTTCCACAGCCGCTCTCTCTCCCATGAAACCAGTATTCCCCACGCTCACATTTTTTCCGCTCTTGACTCAATGCTGTTTTCCTAACTGCTATTACTCCTCTACAGCTCAGGGTTTCCTAACTAAAGATGGTTATTGATGTACTGCTGTTTTAGTGCACTAGCAGAATCAATAAACTAGAGCATACAACTGTTTGTCAGGTTATCTGAAGCATTATGGGAAATTCCTTTCCAAGTTAAATTGCCATACATTCATTCACCATAAACCCTGCTCGGCAGGAAGTGGCTGTGCACTTCAGACGGGTACAGGCTATGCTTTGCTGCCCTCTGCAGGCCATAACAGTACAGTGATATCAGACATGAAAAAGGGATGTGATAACTACAGTACTGAAACGTATATAGCAAAACTAAACATTTTATCAGGTCATGATGTACTCCATGTGATCTTTACTTTCATAAAAATGTGCATTTAAAAAGCAGGTACAACATTTGTCAAGTGCTGTACAGTAATACAACACACTTCTACAATCAGCAGTAAGAAAATGACCCTGTTCATTTCTTAATCAGTTACCACTCGTCAGCATCACTTGCATGTTATTAGAGGGAAGCTAAAATGTTCCTCGAAGCCTTGGGAACTGAATGGCCTGCCAGAATGATGCACACTCTTATCTGGATTATTAACATCTTTCCTTAGTGAAAAGACAGGCCGTGATAAGACAAGGCAGACGTTTGGCTAATTTGGACTCCAGAGAGCAGATCACACACAAACACTGTCTGTTTTTTAAACCAAGACTAATACTCTGAGTGTCAGTGTACCACATACCGGCATGCAGACTTGTTGTCTAACATCATTTCACGTAAACCTTAACCCCTTCAGCAAATCTACATTGATGTAGCTTTGTCTTTTTAATTATATTACTATGTATTGGTTATCTCAATTATGCAATGACATATTAAAGTGTACCCATAGCCTACACACAATACAGATGCTAATTGGGGGCTGCACCAATATTCAGACTCCATCAATGTACCAGGAACTGGTCAACAGAGTGTCAAATGAATGGGCTGCACTCTAAAATGACCACCTCCACTTTGTGTGTAGCTTCCTGGTTAAAACGGCCTTAGTTATAACTGATAAACAAGGGTCCAACGACAAATAAAACACTATGATATTACATGCATGATGTAGGCAATGTACCTTGGAAGCCCCAAGCATTTTCCGTGAGGACCATCGTTGCTGAAGAAGAAAAAAAGAAAAAAAAAGGTAAGTAGAAAACTAAGAACACACCTCAAGCAAAAAAACACTTCTTTAATATTTTTAGGTACAACAAAAATATAAATCTAGTTTGACGTCACAAAATGGCAAAAAAACAGCAGCTGTGTAATGGTTGCAATGGTTAAAACAAGTGTCATGTGAATATGTTAGTCTGTAATTCATTTCACTCAATTATAGCAACAGGTGCAACTTAAAGTGAATTAATGTAATGACCAGGGATATACTGTATCATGAAGAACAAATTAAGAAATGAATTGTGTTGTTTTCAGTAAGTGGTCAGTTCCCATAGTGAGCTGCAGAACATTTTGCACTACTGACTGTTTAGGTTACGTCCGTCTCAAAAAACTCACTCCAAAGTACAGAGATGTCACTGTATTGTTGAATATAGCCTCAGTAGACTTAATGTATACAGTATGTGCATGAGCATTGGTGTGCTGCTCCATCAATGCATGTTAGGTAACTTGTAACACAAGCAGCATGTAACACATTGGATCACAGACATGTACAGGAGAGTTAATGCAGCATATTATAAGCAGAGTGCAGTAGCTCTGTACATACAGAGAAAAATCATACAATTCAATATTTTTCACTGTTAATCTGCCTCTTTATCAAGTTTACCCCAAACCTCTTAGATGTGTAAATTAATTTGTGCAGGGTCATTTCACCTCCTGTTTCAGGTCACTGTATGCCATCTGTTTGTATCATAATCCCCTCAATGTACAGTAACAGGCCTCTAGGTCACTGTGTCATAAGCAAACTATACAAATTCTGCTACAAAGATATAACGAGATTTATGGTAAGAACTTACCGTTGTTAAAAATCTTTCTGCGAGGTACACTGGGCTCCACAGGGAATGACATTGGGGCGTAGAGTAGGATCTTGATCCGAGGCACCAACAGGCCCAAAGCTTTGACTGTTCCCAGAATTCCTAGAGTCGATACCTCTATAACCCCGCCTCCGTGCACAGGAGCTCAGTTTTTGTTAACCAGTCCAATGTAGTAGCAGGCAAAACAGACGACAACTGTTAGTAGCCACATACACCATACTCTCACGACAGGAGAAAGGGTCAGTGGCTAATGCCATACCAACCCAAAGAAGCTAAGTGTGTCAGGGTGGGCGCCCTGTGGAGCCCAGTGTACCCTGTAGAAAGAGATTTAACAACAGTAAGTTCTTACCATAAATCTCGTTTTCTGCTGCGGGGTACACTGGGCTCAAGAGGGAATTACATTGGGGATGTCCTAAAGCAGTTCCTTATGGAAAGGGATGCACTATTGCAGGCACAAGAACCCGGCGCCCAAAGGAAGCATCCTGGGAGGCGGAAGTATCAAAGGCATAGAACCTTATGAACGTCTTCACTGAGGACCACGTAGTCGCCTTGCACAATTGTTCAAGGGTTGCACCATCGCGGGCCGCCCAAGAAGGTCCAACCGACCGAGTAGAATGGGCCTTGATGGTAGCAGGAGCTGGAAGGCCAGCCTGTACATAAGCATGTGCAATCACCATTCTAATCCATCTGGCTAGGGTCTGCTTGTGAGCAGGTCAGCCACGTTTGTGAAAAACAAACAGAACAAAGAGAATCCGACTTCCTGATGGAGGCAGTTCTCTTCACGTAGATACGGAGAGCCCGTACCACATCCAAAGACCATTCTTTGGAAGACGATTCAGGAGAGGCAAAGGCCGAAACCACAATCTCCTGATTAAGGTGGAAAGAAGACACCACCTTAGGTAAATACCCGAGACGTGTTCTAAGAACCGCCCGATCACTGTGAAAAATCAGATACGGTGACCTACAAGACAAGGCACCCAAATCAGACACCCGTCTAGCGGAGGCAATAGCCAGCAGAAACAATACCTTAAGAGAAAGCCACTTAAGGTCTGCAGATTCAAGAGGCTCAAACGGAGACCCTTGCAACGCCTCCAGAACCACCGACAAGTCCCAAGGAGCCACAGGCGGGACATAAGGAGGTTGAATCCACAACACATCCTCAGTGAACGTATGCACATCAGGTAAGGTCGCAATTTTTCTCTGAAACCAAACCGACAAAGCAGAAATATGAACCTTGATGGAGGCCAGACGAAGGCCCAAGTCCAGGCCTTGTTGTAGAAAGGCCAAAAGTTTGGCCGTACTAAACTTGTAAGCGTCATGATTGTTAGATGCGCACCAAGCAAAATAAGAATTCCAGACTCTATCATAAATCCGAGCAGAAGCCGGTTTCCGGGCCTTCAACATGGTTTGAATGACTGCCTCAGAAAATCCTTTGGCCCTTAAGACGGAAGCCTCAAGAGCCACGCCATCAAAGCCAATCGGGCTAAATCCTGATATACACAGGGGCCCTGAACGAGGAGATCTGGGCGCTGCGGAAGTAGAAGGGGACGCTCTATCGAGAGACCCTGAAGGTCTGAGAACCAATGCCGTCTGGGCCACGCTGGAGCGAACAGAAGTAGGATACCTCCTTCTTGCTTGAACTTCCTTATTACTCTGGGCAGGAGTGACACCGGAGGGAACACGTATAGCAGCCGAAAGTTCCATGGAATTGCCAGTGCGTCCACGAACGCTGCTTGAGGATCCCTTGTCCTTGCTCCGAAGACTGGAACCTTGTGATTGTGTTGAGATGCCATCAGGTCCACATCTGGAAGGCCCCACTTGTCCACGAGGAGTTGAAACACTTCTAGATGGAGGCTCCACTCTCCGGCGTGTACGTCCTGACGACTGAGAAAGTCCGCTTCCCAGTTTAGGACCCCCGAAATGAACACTGCCGATATGGCTGGCAGATGGCATTCCGCCCACTGAAAAAATAAGAATTTACTTACCGATAATTCTATTTCTCGTAGTCCGTAGTGGATGCTGGGAACTCCGTAAGGACCATGGGGAATAGCGGCTCCGCAGGAGACTGGGCACATCTAAAGAAAGCTTTAGGATCACCTGGTGTGCACTGGCTCCTCCCCCTATGACCCTCCTCCAAGCCTCAGTTAGGATACTGTGCCCGGACGAGCGTACACAATAAGGAAGGATTTTGAATCCCGGGTAAGACTCATACCAGCCACACCAATCACACTGTACAACTTGTGATCTGAACTCAGTTAACAGCATGATAATAGAGGAGCCTCTAGAAAAGATGGCTCACTACAACAATAACCCGAATTTTTTTTTTTTTTTTTTTGGTAACAATAATTATGTACCAGTATTGCAGACAATCCGCACTTGGGATGGGCGCCCAGCATCCACTACGGACTACGAGAAATAGAATTATCGGTAAGTAAATTCTTATTTTCTCTGACGTCCTAGTGGATGCTGGGAACTCCGTAAGGACCATGGGGATTATACCAAAGCTCCCAAACGGGCGGGAGAGTGCGGATGACTCTGCAGCACCGAATGAGAGAACTCCAGGTCCTCCTCAGCCAGGGTATCAAATTTGTAGAATTTTACAAACGTATTTGCTCCTGACCAAGTAACTGCTCGGCAAAGTTGTAAAGCCGAGACCCCTCGGGCAGCTGCCCAAGATGATCCCACCTTCCTTGTGGAGTGGGCATTTACAGATTTTTGGCTGTGGCAGGCCTGCCACAGAATGTGCAAGCTGAATTGTACTAAAACTCCAACGAGCAATCGTCTGCTTAGAAGCAGGAGCACCCAGCTTGTTGGGTGCATACAGGATAAACAGCGAGTCAGATTTTCTGACTCCAGCCGTCCTGGAGACATATATTTTCAGGGCCCTGACCACGTCAAGCAACTTGGAGTCCTCCAAGTCCTTAGTAGCCGCAGGTACCACAATAGGTTGGTTCATGTGAAATGCAGAAACCACCTTAGGTAGAAATTGAGGACAAGTCCTCAATTCTGCCCTGTCAGAATGAAATATTAAGTAAGGGCTTTTATATGATAAAGCCGCCAATTCTGACACACGCCTGGCTGAAGCCAGGGCTAACTCGTCACTTCCATGTGAGATATTTTAAGTCCACAGTGGTGAGTGGTTCAAACCAATGTGACTTTAGGAAACTCAACACAACATTGAGATCCCAAGGTGCCAATGGAGGCACAAAAGGAGGCTGTATATGCAGTACCCCTTTTACAAATGTCTGAACTTCAGGCACTGAAGCCAGTTCTTTTTGGAAGAAAATCGACAGGGCCGAAATTTGAACCTTAATGGACCCCAATTTTTGGCCCATAGACAGTCCTGTTTGCAGGAAATGGAGGAAACGACCCAGTTGAAATTCCTCTGTAGGGGCCTTCTTGGCCTCACCCCACGCAACAAATTTTCGCCAAATGCGGTGATAATGTTTTGTAGTTACGTCCTTCCTGGCCTTGACCAGGGTAGGGATGACTTCATCCGGAATGCCTTTTTCCTTCAGGATCCGGCGTTCAACCGCCATGCCGTCCAACGCAGCCGCGGTAAGTCTTGGAACAGACAAGGCCCCTGCTGGAGCAGGTCATTTCTTAGAGATAGAGGCCACGGTTCGTCCGTGAGCATCTCTTGAAGTTCCAGATACCAAGTCCTTCTTGGCCAATCCGGAACCACGAGTATAGTTCTTACTCCTCTCCTTCTTATTATTCTCAGTACTTTTGGTATGAGAGGCAGAGGAGGGAACACATACACTGACTGGTACACCCACGGCGTTACCAGAGCGTCCACCGCTATTGCCTGAGGGTCCCTTGACCTGGCGCAATATCTGTCTAGTTTTTTGTTTAGACGGGACGCCATTATGTCCACCTTTGGTTTTTCCCAACGGTTTACAATCAGGTGGAAGACTTCTGAGTGAAGTCTCCACTCTCCCGGGTGAAGGTCGTGTCTGCTGAGGAAGTCTGCTTCCCAGTTGTCCACTCCCGGAATGAACACTGCTGACAGTGCTATCACATGATTTTCCGCCCAGCGAAAATCCTTGCAGCCTCTGCCATTGCCCTCCTGCTTCTCGTGCCGCCCTGTCTGTTTACGTGGGCGACTGACGTGATGTTGTCCGATTGGATCAATACCGCCTGACCCTGAAGCAGGGGTTTCGCTTGACTTAGGGCATTGTAAATGGCCCTTAGTTCCAGAATGTTTATATGAAGAGATGTCTCCAGGCTTGACCATAAGCCCTGGAAATTCCTTCCCTGTGTGACTGCTCCCCAGCCTCGCAGGCTGGCATCCGTGGCCACCAGGACCCAGTCCCGAATGCCGAATCTGCGGCCCTCTAGAAGATGAGCACTCTGCAACCACCACAGGAGGGATACCCTTGTCCCTGGTGACAGGGTTATCCGCTGAAGCATCTGAAGATGCGACCCGGACCATTTGTCCAGTAGGTTCCACTGTGCGTGGAATCTGCCGAATGGGATTGCTTCGTAGGAAGCCACCATTTTTACCCAGAACCCTTGTGCATTGATGCACTGGGACTTGGTTCGGTTTTAGGAGGTTCCTGACTAGCTCGGATAACTCCCTGGCTTTCTCCTCCGGGAGAAGCACCTTCTTTCTGGACTATGTCCAGAATCATCCCTAGGAACAGAAGACAAGTCGTCGGAACCAGCTGCGATTTTGGAATATTGAAAATCCAATCGTGCTGCCACAACACTACCTGATATAGTGCTACACCGATCTCCAACTGTTCCCTGGATCTTACCCTTATCAGGGAATCGTTCAAGTAAAGGATAACTAAAATTCCCTTCCTTCGAAGGAATATCATCATTTCGGTCATTACTTCAGTAAAGACCCGGGGTGCCGTGGACCATCCCTACGGCAGCGTCCGAACTGATACAGTTCTGTACCATAACCTGAAATACCCTTGGTGAGAAGGGTAAATTTTGACATGAAGGTAAGCATCCTTGATGTCCCGAGACATCATGTAGTCCCCTTCTTCCAGGTTTGCAAGCACTGCTCTGAGTGACTCAATTTTGAATTTGAACCTCTGTATGCAAGTGTTCAAAGATTTTAGATTTTAGAGTTTAAAATCGGTCTCACCGAGCCGTCTGGCTTCGGTACCACAATAGTGTGGAATAATACCCCGTTCCCTGTTGCAGGAGGGGTACCTTGATTATCACCTGCTGGGAATACAGCTTGTGAATGGCTTCCAAAACAGCCTCCCTGTCAGCGGGAGACGTCGGTAAAACAGACTTTTGGAAACGGCGAGGGGAATACGTCTCGAATTCCAATTTGTACCCCTGAAATATTATCTGAAGGATCTAGGGGTCTACTTGCGAGTGAGCCCACTGCGCACTGAAATTCATTGAGAACGGGACCCCACCGTGCCTGAACTTGTAAAGCCCTAGCGTCATACTGAGGGCTTGGCATAGGCGGAAAAGGGTTTCTGTTCCTTGGAACTGGCTGATCTCTGCAGCCATTTTCCTCTCCCTCTGTCACGAGCAGAAAAGAGGAACCCTTTTGCCCGCTTGCCAACCAGGACTGCGCCTGATAATACGGCGTCTTATTTTGAGAGGCGACCTGGGGTACAGCCCCTCTTTTAAGGCAATACTTCCAAATGCCGTTTGGAATCCGCATCACCTGACCACTTTACTGGAATAATTGGACAACGCACTTATACTTGATGCCAGTCGGCAAATATTCCGCTGTGCATCATGCATATATAGAAATGCATCTTTTAATTGCTCTATAGGCAATAATATACTGTCCTTATCTAGGATATCATATTTCCAGTCAGGGAATCCGACCACGCCAACCCAGCACTGCACATCCAGGCTGAGGCGATTGCTGGTCGCAGTATAACACCAGTATGTGTGTAAATACATTTTAGGATACGCTCCTGCTTTCTATCAGCAGGATCCTTAAGGGCGGCCATCTCAGGAGAGGGTAGAGCCCTTGTTTTTACAAGCGTGTGAGCGCTTTATCCACCCTAGGGGGTGTTTCCCAACGCACCCTAACCTCTGGCGGGAAAAGGTATACTGCCCATAACTTTTTTGAAATTATCAATTGTTATCGGGGGGAAACCCACGCATCATCACACACCTCATTTTATTTCTCAGATTCAGGAAAACTACAGGAAGTTTTTCCTCACCAAACATAATACCCCATTTTTTTGGTGGTATTCATATTATCAGAAAAGTGTAAACTTTTTCCATTGCCTCAATCATGCAATGTGTGGCCTTATTGGAAATCACGGTTGTCTCTTCACCGTCGACACAGGAGTCAGTACCCTTGTCGGCGTCTGTATCTGAGGTAACGGGCGCTTTAGGGCCCCTGTATGAGACGTCTGGACATGCACAAGCTGAGTAGCCGGCTGTCTCATGTCAACCACTGTCTTTTATACAAAGCTGACACTGTCACGCAATTTCAACAGTACATCCACTCAGGTGTCGACCCCCTAGGGGGTGACAACACTATTTCAGACACTCTACTCCGTCTCCTCATCATTTTTCTCCTCATACATGTCGACACCAACGTACCGACACACAGCACACACACAGGGAATGCTCTGATAGAGGACAGGACCCCACTAGCCCTTTGGGGAGACAGAGGGAGAGTTTGCCAGCACACACCAGAGCGCTATATATATACAGGGATAACCTTATATAAGTGTTTTTCCCTTTATAGCTGCTGTATTGTTATATGGTGTAGTATTTTGAATAAATAGGAGTAATGGATACGTATATATGAAATAAGTACCGGATAAATTCTTGAGATCTTGAGACTGACCTGACTACTGCCTATACCAATCAGCTAAGATTTTCTGATTTGTTTTATTTATCTGTTTTTGTATATTGTTATTTTATGGATTAAAAATTTTTTTTCTGATAATACTATACAAGGCAGCAGCAGTCGATTGATTCAGCTATTGGACCGACTTGATCTACTTGGATACAAACATATCCTATATGCTTTATTATAACCTTCTTTTGGTACGCATAAAATATAGGGGAGGGTACCCCAAGGTATATCTGAGGTTACTACACCATATGGCGATAATCTTTTGTCTCCTAGGTGGGGAATAGCCACAAGGAATTTAGCGAGACAGACAGGCATAAATCTCAAGAATTTATCCGGTACTTATTTCATATATACGTATCCATTACTCCTATTTATTCAAAATACTACACCATATGGCGCTTGTTCTTCTCCCCTGCTTTCACAGAATCTTATGACTGAACATACCCAAGTCATATTCTGAAGAACTGAGCAGCCACCAAAGAAGTTTGGGAGGTGTTTTCTGACGGAGTGTTCACAACTGACTTAATCCAAACAGCAGGACCTTTTTTGACGACCCCTTGCATTTAAAAGAACTTTTGGACGTGAGACTGAGCGCACTGACCTGAAAAAACTCTCGCTGCTGTATTGTTATATACTGCGCCTAATTTGTGCCCCCCTCTCTTTTTTTAACCCCTTTCTGTAGTGTAGTGACTGCAGGGGAGAGCCAGGGAGCTTCCCTCCAACTGAGCTGTGAGGGAAAATGGCGCCAGTGTGCTGAGGAGATAGGCTCCGCCCCTTTCTCGGCGTCCTTATCATCCTTTTTCTGTATGTTTTGGCAGGGGTTAAATGCATCCATATAGCCCAGGAGTTATATGTGATGCATTTATTTTAGCCATATAAGGTTTTTATATCGATTTATTGCGTCTCAGGGCGCTGCCCCCCCCAGCGCCCTGCACCCTCAGTGACCGGAGTGTGAAGTGTGCTGAGAGCAATGGCGCACAGCTGCGGTGCTGTGCGCTACCTTATCTGAAGACAGGATCGTCTTCTGCCGCCGATTTTTCCGGACCTCTTCGCTTTTCTGGCTCTGTAAGGGGGACGGCGGCGCGGCTCCGGTGACCCATCCAGGCTGAACCTGTGATCGTCCCTCTGGAGCTAATGTCCAGTAGCCTAAGAAGCCCAATCCACTCTGCACGCAGGTGAGTTCGCTTCTTCTCCCCTTAGTCCCTCGATGCAGTGAGCCTGTTGCCAGCAGGTCTCACTGAAAATAATAAACCTAAACTAAAACTTTCACAGAGAGCTCAGGAGAGCCCCTAGTGTGCACCCTTCTCGTCGGGCACAGAAATCTAACTGAGGCTTGGAGGAGGGTCATAGGGGGAGGAGCCAGTGCACACCAGGTGATCCTAAAGCTTTCTTTAGATGTGCCCAGTCTCCTGCGGAGCCGCTATTCCCCATGGTCCTTACGGAGTTCCCAGCATCCACTAGGACGTCAGAGAAATCCGTGATACTTCCCTCATTGCCATGCGGCATCGAGTGCCGCCTTGATGATTGATGTACGCCACCGTGGTGGCGTTGTCCGACTGTACTTGAACAGGTCTGTTCTGTATTAAATGCTGGCCCAAGTTCAAAGAGATGAACACCGCCCGCAATTCCAGAATGTTTATCGGGAGGAGAGACTCCTCCTTGGTCCACCGACCCTGAAGGGAGTGTTGCTCCAACACCGCGCCCCAACCCCTCAGACTGGCGTTCGTCGTCAGAAGGAACCAGTTGGAAATCCAGAAGGGACGACCCCTGCTCAATCCTTGGTCCTGATGCCACCAGCTCAGTGACAGACGGACCTCTGGATACAATGAGATCATTTGAGACCTCAACCGGTGAGGCAGGCCGTCCCACTCTGGAGAGGGCAGGAATGGAATTGAGCGTACTCCACCATGTCGAAAGCCGACACCATGAGACCTACCACTTGCATTGCCGAATGTATCGACACTTGCGGACGAGATAGGAAGCATTGAATCCTGTCCTGAAGCTTCAGGACTTTCTCCTGAGACAAGAACAACCGCTGGTTGTGAGTGTCCAACAACGCCCCCAGGTGCACCATGCTCTGAGCAGGGACCAGAGAGGATTTCTTCAGTTGATGAGCCACCCGTGGGCTTGCAGAAACTGGATAGTCAGATCGAGATGGCGTAGGAGAATCTCTGGGTAATTTGCCAGGATCAACAAGTCGTCTAAGTACGGTAGGATCCTGACCCCTTGATGGCGGAGTACAGCCATCATTACCGCCATGACCTTGGTGAAGACTCGCGGAGCCGTGGTCAAACCAAAAGGTAACTCCCAAAATTGGTAATGGAGGTTGCCAACCGCAAACCTCAGGTACTGCTGATGCAACACTGCAATGGGAATATGCAGGTAAGCATCCTGTATGTTCAGTGAGACCATATAGTCCCCAGGCTCCAAGGCTAGAACAATGGAGCCACAGGCACCTGTACTACCACTCCTGTGTCCAGGAGGGACTTTACCACCGAATGAAGAGTCTTTGCCTTCACCTGATCCGAAGGGACGTCTGTCAGGCAAAATCGATGAGGGGAACGATTCTTGAAGGATACGGCGTAACCTCGAGTGACGACTTCTCATACCCAGGCATCGGAAGTGGTCTTCAACCATTCCTGGGTAAACCCTAGAAGTTGGCCCCCCACTCTGGGATCCCCGCCCCGTCATGCAGCAGGCTTGTCAGTTTTGGAAGCAGGCGGATGGGCAGCCCAGGCCCGCTTGAGTTTGGGCTTATTGGGTTTGGAAATGCGAACCTGTTTTGGGCACGCCTGACCTTTCGCTTTCCCTGAAGGACGAAAGGAGCGAAAGGGAGTACTCTTAGCCTTCAGCACCGAAGGAGCAGTACTAGGAAGACATGCTGTTTTAGCAGAATCTAAGTCAGCCACTATCTTGTTGAGGTCGTCTCCGAAAAGAATGTCTCCTGTGAAGGGGAGTACCTCCAGGGTTTTCTTAGATTCCATGTCCACAGACCAGGACCGTAACCAGAGAATTCGGCGAGTCAAAATGAACGTAGTAGAAGCCTTGGCCGCCAGAATACTGGTATCAGAAGCCGCCTCTTTAATGTAATGAGACGCTGTAACAATATACGACAGACATTGTCTAGCATGATCAGAAGCATTGGAAGGCCACTCCGCCTCCAGCTCCTGAGCCCACGCTTCCACAGCTTCTGCTGCCCATAGCAATAGTGGGCCTATGCACCGCACCGTTTAGGGTGCAGATTGCCTTCAAACAACCCTCCACACGCATATCCGTCGGCTCTCTCAAGGACGTGACGGTAGTTACAGGCAGAGCTGAGGATACTACCAGCCGCGCCACTTGCGAATCCACTGGCGGGGGTGTTTCCCAGTTTTTACTAAGCTCCGCAGCGAGGGGGTAGCGAGCCAGCATCTTCTTGTGAGGCGTGAACTTCTTTCCTGGATTTTCCCAGGACTCCTGACGTATGTCAACTAAATGTTCAGAGTGAGGTAAAACTTGTTTAACATACTTCTGACGTTTAAACCTGTCCGGTTTCTTAGGGGCAGTGTCAGGCTCCGGTTCATCATCAACCTGAAGAATGAGCCTGATAGCCTCTAACAAGTCAGGAACATCCACCTGCGAAACAACTTCCCATCAGAATCTGAATCTGTGGGGTCTGTATAAACGCCATCCTCATCAGACGAGGTGTCTGGGACGTTGGTGGATTGTGAGGAAGTAATTGCCCGCTTAGAGGACACCTTGGTCTTAGGGGGGTGAAAGTTAGACTTTTGAGCAGTCAGTGATTGGTTCAATTGCTGTAACTAATTGGACAGTTGATCTGCCCATGGCGGGTTAACCGCAGGGACCATAAGCGGTTGTACCAGCACAGGAGGTCCCATAGGGGGCGTTAGTCTAGTTACCAGCATATACAATAGCGTGGAGAAGGTAGCCCAAGGTGTGTCATTTTGCACCCCCGTTGTTATAGTCCCACTGGGGGGTAAGGAACCCCCAGAACCTGAACCCTCAACTGCTATGTTATCCTCAAATGTGTCTGCAGCGTCAACACCACGCAATGTGGGATCAGCCCCAGCTCCGTTGCAGCTGACATAATCAAAAGCTCAATGCAAGGCAACACAGTACAATATCAGCAGCACAATGCCTGACAAGAACCCCCTGTGTAGTGCATCATCACAAACAGGGAATTCAAGAGGTATATGGTGACTAAAAATCACAGAGAAAAATACACACTGAGTACATCCTGTGAACTGCCTATATCATGATAAACCTGACACACTTAGCCCCCTCAGGTTATAGAATATAGGGATAGCAATCTGAGTGAGATACACGAAATGGAGGTCACACAGCAGCTATATGCACACACACAGAGTCACAGTTTGTACAATGCAGAAATTATGACATGCAATAAAACTGCACTGGACTAGCAATACAGAGTAGTACTATGTATAGCTATACACTTAATAGATATAACAATGCACAGTAAAGACTGGATGTATATAACAGGGTGCTTGTACTAAATAACCCTGACTAAATGCACATTTTCTTAACTAACACTGTCAGCAGACATGTAGAATACTTAAGTGTCCTGTAAAATGCACAGCGCTGACAGGTAGGTGGCTTTACAGAGGAGGATTTGCCCAAACAGTCCCAGGATCAGCTCTGCTTGCTATAATGGTGCCCAAATGCTGACAGGGAGTGAGGGAGAGAGATATGCAGCTCCAGGGCGGAAACATTTACTCTAAATGGCGCCCTGGGGCTGGGGGAGGGGCTACAGGTTAAAGCCGTATCCCCCTGCTGGACTTCACCCCCGGGTACTTAATAAAATGGTTTTATGAGAGAAAACTGACCTGTGCCCATGCCCTGGTGGTCTAGTGGGGTCCCTGTACTACCACAGTGTCCACACCGGCCGCGCTGGATCACGATTTACAGCGGGGCCCATCGAGGGGACCCCTTACCTCCTCCCTGAGTGTGTCCACGCGATCCGGGAGAGCAGCGGTCGTGTGTGTGACTAACTTGGAAGAAAACCGGAGCCTCCGCTGTAGGTACCCGTCAACCAGGGCGCGGGAGTGTACAGTGCCGCTGGGGGAGGTGATGGAGCTGCAGCAGGAGATGTCTGACTGACATCTAACACAGTCAGTGTCTCTGCAGCCCTTGAAGTCTTCAAAATTCTTTAAAAGCTTCTCTCAGGGCTGCTGGAGCAGCCCCCCTGTTATGTGCCTGCTTACTGCACGGCACCAACTACAAAACGGAGATCCTGTGCACGGAGGCGGGGTTATAGAGGAGGCGGCGCAAGGCATTCTGGGAACAGTCAAAGCTTTGAGCCTGTTGGTGCCTCGGATCAAGATCCTACTCTGCACCCCAATGTCATTCCCTGTGGAGCCCAGTGTACCCCGCAGCAGAAAAGGGCCTATTTATCACATTTGGTATGCATTCTGGGGCGTGATATTAGCACCCTCAATCGCATTGGAGGGTGCGATAACATCGGCAGGATGCGTCATTTTACATCTACAGGGACGGGGCTCCGAAAGGAGCCATCTCTGCAATGTGCTCTGTTTTTCTGGGGCTCCTGCGCATACGTGATCCGGCTGACCACACGTGTGGCGGCCATTGCTGGAGAGGGTTCCAAGGGAATCCTCTCCCGGAAAAGACTGCAATGTGTAGACCAGGCTACAGCGGGCTACTGCCGTCTTCAGATGCCATAAGCTGTGAGTACCAAGCTCGGGAAATGTTTGCATTCTGGACCTCGGTTAATCTGCCAGCATCGCATCCTCCATAGAAACCTACAGGGGTTGTGGCTGCTAGCGAGAATGAGGGCTGCAGCAGGTATCGGAGATACATTAGGGTGTTACTAAATATTTTTTAACTCCTCCCCCCCCCACATTTATTTAAATTCTTCTGAGAACATATGTTCTAATTCAGAGATTCATGCTTGCACACATCTCTGATTCTGGATGGACTGACATGACCAGGACCCACTCTGCGCATAACGGTGTGCAGACAGACTGGCAGACTGACACTGTTTGGGGGCAGGGAGCGTGTGGAGCTGGCTGGCCCCTACTTTCTGGTAATGCAGAGGCCAGGGTGTAAGTGATCAGCAGACGCAGATTTCTTGGCCTCGGATCAGCAGTTCGGTCACACAGATGACTGATGTTGCTAACAGGTGATGTGATGGGGCGTCTTTGGAGGCAGCACTCGGATCGCAAATGCTGGCAAGAGGCGTCTTTTTCCTACAGAAGCCCGCTGCTGCATTATTATTTTTACACATGGCTGCTGCGTCAAAATATGCATCAGCGATGCGTCCATCTCTAGACAAGTGCGAGAATCCCTGGTGACATCAAACAGCAATTCTCAGCTTTTCTGCCAAAATAAATAGGTTGGTACAGATACAGTATTCCACAGAGAAAAATCTAGTTTTGTTTTTTTTGGATCAAAGTGCTTTAGTTATCAACCAAGATCAGAAGAGGAAATCAACCTACATTATTTTTCATGTCTCGCATCCTGATGGACAGACTGATATCTGCCACAATCACCCCCATGTCTTGCTCTAAGCTATTGGGATCTTCCAAGCGGAACACTTTTTCCACAGCCCTACAAGAAAAAAAAATAGAACCACAAGTAATCACTAAATATCTGTATTTCATTTGAAATGTTGTGGATCATCTTAACAGCGAGGAGTTTCTGCATCAGTTCCATCGGAATATCAGAAAATTTCACGCTCCATCGCTCAAAAAACAACTTTCACATTATTCTGACATTTTGCAGCATGGTAAACTGTATTGACAATCATAATGAAATCCCAATAGTGTGTCATTATTCAGGTCCAAGGAACAGCACAAGCCGTCTGCCATATAGGAGCTAAAAAAGTATTTCAAGAAGAGTTGCTGTTAACGCTTCAATTAATGTTTGGGTTTTTTTTTGCAAATAATGTACAAGCTAAACACACGTCTCTGCACAGAAACCGATCAAGACAGACATGTAAAGTATCGAATAAAGTTATTTTTATATATGAAATTAGGAAACTTTTTCTTTAAGTTAGAATACTTAATAGCAGTGTCCTCGAAACAGGCTAAACAATTTACACAGGTGTAGTAGGGTTTGCCGGCGGCTGGGCTCCTGACGACCAGCATACCGGCGGCATACCGACAGCTGGGCGAGCGCAAATGAGCCCCTTGCGGGCTCGCTATGCGCGCCACACTATCTATTCTCCCTCCAGGGGGGTCGTGGACCCCCAAGAGGGAGAAAATCTGTCGGTATGCCGGTGGTCGGGATTCTGGCGCCGGTATGCTGGTCGTCGGGAGCCCGGCCGCCGGCAAACAGAAGACCACCCAATTTACACAGCTAAAGAAAATTAAAAAGGGAGTATAATTTTGAAACCGCCTAGATTGCAAGCTAACAGTGTAACTCCGTGGTTCTCAAACTGTGTGCCGTGGCACCCTGGGGTACCTAGGGGTAACATGCAGGGGTGCCCTGGGTTGGTGGTCCAGGACCAATTCAAATTATTTATGGTGAATGTAAAACCAGTGCTTGTGGCTTCCAATCATAAAATATGTGGACAAACAGAAGTGAATCCTGTCCCCCACCACACAACTGAACCACAAGATGACATATAAACACAATATACTTAAATTTAATATATTTTCCTGACTTTCTCAATAAGAAATTTTTGGCCCTAGGGATGCCATGAAAAATAATTCTGATACTCTAGGGTGCTGTGTTTCAAAAAACTTTGGGAAACACTGGTGTAACTGATAAAAAAATGGCTATTGAAGACTGTATATTGGGGGTAATTCAGAGTTGATCGCAGCAGCAAGTTTGTTTGCAGTTGGGCAAACCATGTGCACTGCAGGTGTGGCAGATATAACATTTGCAGAGATAGTTAGATTTGGGTAGGTTACTTTGTTTCTGTGCAGGGTAAATACTGACTGCTTTATTTTTACACTGCATTTTAGACTTCAGTTTGAACACACCACACCCAAATCTAACTCTCTCTACAAATGTTACATCTGCCCCCCCCCCCCCCCTCCAGTGCCCATGGTTTTGCCCAACTGCTAACAAATTTTCTGCTGCGATCAACTCTGAATTAGGCCCACTTTTCTGCATCATCGGTAATTAAGAAGATCAACATACTTATTTAGTTCCAGTTCTTGAAGACATAGAAAAGCAGATCCCATAAAGTCATCAGTTGTCAAATCGCGATCGTAAACCTGTAAATATGACGAAAAACATAAACTTAGTGTTTTTTTTATAGTATAGAAATTAGGAAGATAGACTGTGATGACATTACTAAACCACCTTGAGGTGTAGCTTTTGTTCAAGATTTTGGATAGGCAACACAAACGTTTCATCCCAAACTGGATTCAAATTTTTGTAGATGACTTTACTCTTGTATAAGGTCTTCTTGTTGAGTTTGAACTTTACGTAAGGATCACTAGTACCTACGGAAAGGAGAACAAATAGGGATTATGAGAATGTTATTAAAGTAAATTTACACTAATGTAATATTCACAATATTGGTTTGTACTTTTCACCAACCTTTTTAAAGACCATTTAAAATGTGTATAATTATTTGTTACTTTTTGTACTACAGGTTGAGTCCCCGATATCTGATTATCAGATATCCAAAATAATCTGAAATCCAACATTTTTTGAGTGCGACTGAGATACCTTTGCTTTCTGATGGTTCAATGTACACAAACTTTGTTTCATGCACAAAATTATAAAAAAATACTGTGTAAAATTACTGTCAGGCTTTGTGTATAAAGGTATATGAAACAAATAAATTTTTGTATATGTGCACAAAATGATAAAAAATATTGTAGAAAATTACCTTTAAGTTATGTATAAAAGGTACATATGACAAATAAATACATTTCATGCTTAGGGCGGTATCCTATTGCCCTTGATGCGATTTCAGAAGATCAAAACGGACGGATATAATGATTAATGACCAATGGTTACTATCGCAGTATCCAAACAGAGGCCATTGTTTCACCTGCAAAAATTGGACCAGCGATCCTGCAAAAACATATGGGATCGGGAATAAGTTCCCGATCCCATGTGTTACCGCGGCTCCGGCAGCCCCTTATTGCGGATTATGCTTTAGGTGCCTCAACATAAACCCCGATAAGTGCCAGTATCGGGGGGAAAAGGATGCAGACATTGGGGCAAATAGGATAGCGACCTTAGACTTGGGTCCCATCCCCAAGATATCTCATTATGGTATGCAAATATTCCAAAATATGGAAAAATCCAAAATACTTCTGGTCTCAAGGAGTTTGGATATGGCAAACTCAACTCGTAACAGTATTTACAAGCAGGCTAGAAGGTAACAGCTCATACGTCCTGGTACACATGGATGAGATAGCAACAGTTACAAATTTTGGTGAATACCTAGAACCATACAAACATTTTCAATCTCCAGATGCCGCAAGCTGCTGCACCAAAGCACTACAGACATACTAGGGAGGCCGATCCCGGGTCATTTTTTTAATCCCAGGTATCGGGATTGAAAAATGCTCAATCCCGGAATTCCCGGGACTTGTGATTCCCTGTGTGGCCGCCACCCTCTCCCCACCCACATAACTCACCATACACCGGGAGCGGGCGGGTGAGAAACATTAGCTGCTCTCTCTCGGTGGCTCCCAGTGGCATGTGACGGCGCAGCGTGACCTCTCACTGCACGTCACGCTACGCTGGGGAGTTGGTAGGAGGAAGCTGGGCAGCGTCTGAGCGTCCTGAGGACACACAACGCTGATCCCTCAATCCATGGGATTGGAGCTTCCGATCCCAGGATTGAATCCCACTCGTTTTTGAGCCTAAATCCCGGGACTGGCCTTCCTAAGACCTACACTTTTGGTCTAAAGAAAAAAAAAACTATCCAAAAATACATGAATGTCTTCATAACGTTATAAAATGTGCTAAAGTAAGCAACCACAAACATGAATGTAACAAAAAGAAAAATAATTAACTTTCAAATTGCACAAAACTATCTACACTATCTCAAGCGCTTTCTAACAGTTAGCCCAAGAGCCAAATTTCCAATTGTTGATATATAAATATAAAAAAAATAAAAAAAAGAAAGAGAGAGAAAGGAAACAGTGGGAAAATCTCTAATAAAAGAGGGCTTTAATTAAATGAGATTGCTACTCTGGGATCAGGGCTTCATGCCTGTCAGCTTACTCTCAAAATAAACATCTCAAAAGTAGGACTCTATGGTGTCACTTTCTCACAAGCAGTGCATGCTGGGTAATCCCCAGACATCTTGACAGCTACATAATGTTCACACTGCTTGACGGGTGAATGGCGGCACTTGCGTGAAAGAAAAAATATTAATCTCTGGAATAGTAGAAGGGGCAATGATTTACAAAAGCAGGAACGAGGAAATGTGTCAGGTTAGCATGGTGTTAATTGTTGGAGGGAATAATTGAGGAGGAACACACAGAGCTGCTGCATCTCACCATATTGTCTTACTGTCAGCCACAGTAACATCTCAACTAGCTGCTTATGGGAGACTGGTCTGGAGAGGCGGGGTGCACAGCCTGCTCGGAAACTGGATCATTGACAGCATGTCACCTGGGTGCCAGGAGAGACAGCATGTAAAAGGCACCTGGCATACTTACGTGTTCAAATATTATCAAGCTAATAAAAATATATCAGATGCAATGTATACTGAATGAAAAGAGACTTAAGTCAGAGCACTGTATTTATGAAAATACCTAAACGGTTTTCTTTGCAGAGTACGGACTGGCCCAATTGTATTAACCTCCTCACAATTTTCTATAATTTCGCTCCTGCCTTGACACGTACAAATTAAATTTTCTTCCCCTTTACATTCCCCTTTATTTATTAATAAAGGTAGGTACACACTAAGACGACTCGCATGCAATGCGAAGTCGCCAGCGACGGGACCTGGAAGGGATTCCGGGATAGCCAAGTGCATACACACTTGCAGGAGCATGCATAGTCAGCGACATAGTACATACACACTGGACAATTTTGTGAACGATTTGTACGAATCAGGAACATCGTGCCGATATCGTCCTTGTGTGTACTTACACAGTGATCATCAATCTTCTCTCTAAGTAAATCTAAAGGTCACTTCTCCATGTGTACAATTCTTTTTTTTTTTTAAAAGGTTTCTCTACTACAGATGTGTCCTCTTACATCCTTGCTGCATTCCTGCTAGACAGCCCTTCAAGTTGTGCCATGACGTGGTGAAACTCGGTAGCGCAGAGCATTTTTTTTTCCCCCTACATTTTTACTCAAAAATGTGTCTTGGACGCAATATAATGCAAGAGGATGCACGAGCAGCTTCTACTGATTCAAATGGTATGCAGCATGCCTTTTTCTTCTGTTTTATCCACGCCTACCTTGCCCACCTGTATGCCAACTCTATGAATATCTGTAAAATTGTTGTTTCTTATACACCTTTTTGGTCATGTATGGCAATTTCCTGCATTTGTGCCTCTAGAATATCTTATATGTTGTCTGTTTATTCTCTATGTATTTACTATGCTCCATCTTCCTATTTAGTGGATTTTTTTGATGCAAACAAATATTTATTACAAACATATATATATATATATATATATATATATATGTATATGTATATACACACACACACACACACACACACACACACACACACACAGTCTTTGCATATGTAATGTACTGTTGAGACCCATCCCTGACTCATGGGAGAGCTGGGATACCATACACTTTTCGGGAGTTCAACCACTTCTTCCTGCATGTTGTCGTGATCTATTTCCTTGATCGCTCCAGCTCTTACTTCAATGTTTCTCATCCTGGCGTCCTTGTTTCTTGTCCTATGACTTGTCCACCTTGGGGATTTCAACAACTACTAACCTCCTTGCTCTGCCTCTTCTAATAGACCAACTGTTCTACTTCTGATGCATTCAACTTCTTTTCAGGAAACCGAGCGACAAATAGTCGCAAGGGCGGATAAACAATTAGGATGGGGGCCTAGAATCGTAGCGAGCTTGGGGAAGCTGCAGTTGCAGGGAGAGGGAAGGGGAGGAAGGGGCCAGGAGAGAGAGTTAACAAACAAAAGACTTGTTGGGATCAGAGGGAGAATAGGAAATGGAGGAAGGGCTGCCCCTCCCTGCTCGGAAAGGCATACTTAAAGGGGGAAGGGGGAACAGAGGCAGCATTAGGAGAAGAGATTCACCAGTAGAGGAGACCATATCCAGCCTTACCGCACTTCTTCAAGGGAAGCCTGCAGCAAGGCGATGGTTAGGCCGAGGCGCACCAGAGAAGCCCCACAGCATTACCTGGATGCAGCTGGCAGCAACCCACGGAAAAGGACTCCAAGCGTGTGGAGAGAGGTCCTCATAGATGGGACGGAGGGCATGACCGGGAGCAGCGGCAGCCGACCGGAAGCGTCGCAGCAGCAAAGCCAGGACCTCCAGGCGGAAGAGAGCTGCAGGGAGCTGCGTGGACAGGAGGAGGAAACGGGCTCCGGAACATCAGTCCGCAGTGCACCCCCAGGCTCATCACACAGCCCAGCACCACCCCAAAGCGCAACTGAGCCCGTCCCCACCGTGCAGCCACGGTCCGATCACCTACCCCGCCATTCCCTTAGCCCCAGTCCAGGCCTCTGCGGCCGCCCACCGCAGCTAGGTCACCCGGGTTCCACAGGCAGCCAGCACTCCTTCCCCCGTCTCCCCCGTGCACACCAAGCTGGGTGGCTTTCTCCGCCCACCCCAGCGGCAGCATCGCATGGATCCCGTCCACACGGCAGCATACGTACCCCTCCCCCCCCCACCCAGCGGGTACCCACGCACAGCCGCTACCTCGGCCATCTCCGGGAGGTACAGAGCTTGGCAGACCGCTTCACAGCATGGCCTCCCGCCCCACCATACCACCAGCGGCACCGAGCAGCACCCGCAGCAGACACACATGCCAGCAGTAGCAGGCTCCCAGCAACCCCCCCTCCAGGAGCGGTACGTCCCTACACACCGCCGGTCCACACTTCCAGAGTGGCCACTGCCCCCCCACCCCCACCCACCTCCCGCAGCATGCACCCAGCCCATACCAGAATTTTTATGCCACGGTCCATCCCGATCGCAGGCCCCAAACCCAGAATCTGCCTGCACCTCACCCCCAGCCATCATCCACCCAGTACTGCCAGCAGCTGCAACCCGCATACCCTCACCATCCATACGCCCAGCTTCCGCCCAGCCAGGAAGGCCACCCACCAGTTGGCCAATATGCACCGCATCTCACCCTACCCCCTCACATGACATATGCCCCGCAGCTTGTCGCCCCCCAAGTACGTCATACCCCCAGCAGCTGCCCGTCCCTGGCACCGCACCGCAGTTCACACTTCAGCCCCCAGCCCTGTATGCACAGCAGCAGGAAGTAACTTTCGCCCAGCAGCAGCCTTCCCAATACGCAGCCAAGCAGCCGGCACCCATGTTCGTACAACAGCTGCTCTACCCCTGCAAGCAGCAGCAGTCAGCTCCTTACAGGCAACAGCTAACAGCCCCATACGTACAGCAGTTACTAGCGCAGCCAGCCCCAATTGCACAGCAGCAGGCAGCTGCATATGCACCATTTGCGCAGCTGCTGGCACCGTACGCACCGCAGCAACGCACTCCATACCCGCAGCAGCTACCCACCGCCCCACAAGCACCGCAGCAGCCCGCCCCAGAGACCCGGAATGTGTCAACCCCCTACGTACAACCACCACCAAACGCAGGGACTCAGCAGCCACACGTCCAGCCACCTTCTATATCACCCGTCCCAACCGAGCAGCATACCAACCCCCTTTCAAGTGCTCCGGACACCACCACCCCTGCCACTCAGGAGGCTCAGCAGCCACACGCCCAGCCACCTTCTATATCACACGCCCCAACCGAGCAGCATACCAACCCCCGTTAAAGTGCTCCCGACACCACCGCCCCTGCCACTCAGATCATGAATACGGCAGCTCAGCCTAGCGCTGTTCAACCCATAACCCCTGGGCAGACGGACGCCACCCTCCGACAACCAACAGCCCGCACGCGCTCCTAGCAGGTCGTCCAGTCCCCGCAGCCACAGATTAGTGGACTCAATGAGGGGATCACGCACGCAGCCCAGGACCTCACGCCAGACGCAGTCACTAATGATTTTGTCTCCCCAAGCACAAGTACTCAGAAGAGCAAAGGCACGGAAAGCGGTCAAAGGTCATCATCCAGGAAACAGGGGACGTTGACCAGAACGGCACCAAGGGAGCAGCAATGCCGACCGATCGGACGACGCGGACTCAAGTGGAGAGCAAGCAGGACAGTGAGGGTACGTCAGGTAAAGGGTCATCCGACGATGACTCAGACAGCAGCAGCGACGATGCTAGCGCATCAAACCCAGGGCAAGAAAAGATAATCAGAATGTTTAAGCAATTTAAGAGGGGGCAGCGAGGGCAGCGGAAGCCAGGCAAGAGAAAGGCAAAGGATAAGGAGCCAGACCCAGAGGAGTCGCACACATGCGCAACCACTACAATTGACAGGGGAGTGCGCAGCAAGGTCAAAAAAGATCTATACGTAAGGCCTAGCTCACAAGGGCAAGAGAAAGGCAAGTGTTTCGGGTACAACGATACCCAATGCGAAAGAGGTGAGCAGTGCAGATTCAAGCACGCATGTACGCATTGCAGGTGGAAGCACCCAGCAAAGAGCTGCTTAAAAAAAGCCAGAGAAGCACAAGGAGACAGGACAGGCGGAGCACGGGCCAGGAAGTAATGCCGCAACCCCAATATAACTAGAAAAAAAATGCAGAAATGGCTAGGATGGGACAACAACAAGAGGGATGCACAGTTTTTGACTACGGGGTTCAGGGAAGGACTCAGGTTACCCACTGAGGGGCGGTAGAAGGGGCAGTATTCCAGCGCAATCTGAAAATCGGCCTCGGAATTCCCCTGCATTGTAAAAGAAAAAAATTGACAAAGAGGTGGAACTAGGGCGCATAGCAGGACCTTTCCGTCAGTGAACCCCCTATTCCACAACTGATAGTATCCCCGATAGGGGTGGTCCCAAAAACGGGCCCTGATGGGAAAAATTCGACATCGAATCAGCATTGACGCTCCTCCCCCTGCACCCCCAAAGCTTCAGGTTCATGGGCCTGAAATGGGGCGGCGCCTTCTACATTGACCGCTGTTTGCCTATGGGGTGCGCCATTTCATGCATGTTCTTCGAGATATTTAGCACGTTCCTGCACTGGTGCATAGAGGTAGGGACCGGCATGAGCACGATAGCTCACTACTTAGATGACTTCCTGCTAGTAGGGCGGGCGCATTCCGCAGAATGAGGCCAGCTGCTTAGGTCGACACAGGCGCTGTTTCACACATGCGGAGTGTCCATAGCAGAGGGTAAGTCCGAAGGGCCAACCACACCACTGTCTTACTTAGGCACAGAAATAGACATGGAAGCAGAAGTATGCCGCCTACCAGAAGACAAGGTGGCTCGGCTCAGGAGCCAGATCAGGGAATTCGCACTAGCGAAGAAAGCAACACTGAGGCAGCTTCAGTCACTCCTAGGCTAAATGAACTTTGCCTGCAGGGTGATACCCATGGGGAGAATTTTCTGCAGGAAGTTAGAGAGGGCCACAACCAGGGTTAGGAAACAGCACCACAATATCAGGTTGTTAGAGGAACTGAGACTAGACCTAAGGGTGTGTGTCTCATTCCTGCAACATTTCAATGGCATTTGCATCTGGCCAGCACCGCCAGTGTCCAGCAGGAAGTTGCAACTATACACGGACGCAATAGGCTCCGTAGGCTTTGGTGCATACCTGGAGGGCGAATGGTGCACGGTGCGCTGACCACAGCAATAGCACAGCAACGGGCTGACAAAAAACGTTTTGTTGTTGGAGTTGTTTCCAATAGTGGTGTCCGTGGAACTATGGGGAAACAGGCTAGCAGACGGGGAAATTATATTCTGGTGCGACAACCTAGGGGTCTTTCAGGCAGTCGAACAATGCGCCACCATAACATTAACTTTAGGGCCAGGCACGTTCCGGGAGTGGACAACACAGTAGTAGACACCCTGTCACGGGGCAAATGGGGAGCCTTCAGGGAGGCAGCGCCACAGGCGCAACTGCACGGTCTAACCTGTCCACCTCAATTATGACAGATTGTCGAGACGGCATCAGCAAGCTCGTGAGGGATTCCTTAGCACCGGCAACGTGGAGGAGCTACAGGTCAGCATGGGTGAGATGGGAAGCACACAGGAAGGACAGGGCAAGAGTGGAAAAAGAGGGAGTAGGATTGCTAACTTCATTTTTATGGGCGATGCATAAAGGAAAATCCAGGGCGCAGGCTAGAACTACGCTAGCAGCGATCGCCTTCTTTTCTAAAGCGACAGGCGAAGAGGATGTCACAAGGAGTTTTACGGTTAGCAGAATGATGAAAGGATGGGGAAGGCAGAGCCCGGCCAAGCCAGATGGCAGGCGGCCTATAACCGGGCCGATACTTCAGCAGTTGCTGCAAGCGGCGGCTCGCGTATGCAGAGATGGTTTTGAGGTAGCATTGCTGAAGGCCGCGATTGCTATGGCTTTCCACAGTGCGTTCAGGGTAAGAGAGTTAGTAGCAGCTTCGAAGAATTGCATTGCATCTAGCATCTTAGCGCAAAACATCTCTATAAATGGGTCAGTGGTAGTCTGCAAAATACACAAGTCAAAAACAGACCAGCAAGGTAAAGGAAAGTGGGTAACCCTACAAGAAAAAGAGGACGTGACCATATGTCCTGTGCGTCTGATAAAGGAATACATGGGGCACAAAAAGGAGGGCAAGCTTTCCTATCTCATGCCGACGCATCCCCGCTGACCGTTTACCGGTTCAAAACCATGTTTAAACGTTGCATAACGATGAGTGGTTTGCGGGAAGAGGAGTATGGCACGCACTCCTTTAGGATCAGGACAGCCACCATGGCAACAGAGGCCGGTTGCTCAGAGGAAACAATCAAGAATATAGGCAGATGGCAGTCAGCGTGATGCAAAAAGTATTTTCGGTCTAGTAAAATACAGGATGCAAAGTAACACTTTACCCTGCGCAGAGGGTAACCCGGGAGGTATCTTCTCGCCAACGTTGAATTTGGGAGACGGAAGGGATTTGCCTTTTCCCCTCCTTGAAAAAGGGCCAGGTTTTGGGATTAGCCTTCCTGCCACTAACAAACCCTCCCCTCCTCACCCACCCACCCACAATCTTGTCCAAACCCAGCATCCGTTCTCTATGTCTTGCAATGTTATTTTGGGGGTCCCGGGACCACTTTGGGGAAGTATGCTAACTGTCCGCATGTCCATTACAGGCAGGAAGGAGGAAGTGTTAAAGGAAGTCTGGATACTCTGTCACTCTTGCATACACTGGGCAGCGGCAGAGAAGCAGCAGGGCGCCAGGTCTGAAACAATGAACATAAGTTGGCTGAGGCAGAGGGGTAGGAGATGGGATGGCATACGTGCAAAGGTGCACCAAGCAGAAAGGAGGTTTGATCCTCCAGGGCTCATCATAATTCACCTGGGCGGCAACGATATAGGCAAGAGGAAATCTATAGACCTGACACACAAGACTAAAGAGGACCTGGCATACCCATTACACAGGTTCAAGGGGGCCAGAATAGCATGGTCTAACATAGTACCCAGGAGGCAATGGTCGGATCCCCTCGGGGGCCAGCTCTGGATGAAGCCAGAAGAAAAATCAATGCAGCAGTCAGCAAGTTCATTGTTTCAGAAGGGGGCAGTGTAATCAGGCATGGTCAAATTCAGTTTCACAGGCCAACGTTATACAGAGCAGATGGAGTACACCTATCTGAGGCCGGCCTAGAGCTGTTTAACACACAGCTGATGGCGGCAATAGAGGCTTGTTAGGGTCACAGTAGTGGTGGCGGGCTACAGTTTGCGGGGAACCTCGTGTTGGCGGAAGCGCTGTGGGACAGCCAATAAAGGCGCTGGTGCATCTGGGGAGACACCATGCCCCAGCGAGAAATAGGCTGATAACCCCGGTACCAGCCAGATGGGGGGCCGGACCAAAGTCCGGAGAGAGGCGGGGGTGAGTTCTCCCGGGCCTATGTGTCAGGGGCAGAGAAGGGGGGGTCCCTGGGCGGTAAACGGTTGCAGTTTGCAGTTGCAAAGACGGTACCCGCTGCCCCCGGGTCGGTTACAGGTTTCAGTTGCAAGGAGGGCTGGGGACCTGCAGTGCTATGTAGACCACCAACAGATTCAATCAGTAAATGTATCCTCAAATTTAATAAACTGTGACCTTTTTTAATTCGCAAACGTATACAAGTCTCCGTCTGCTTATTTCAGGTGCAAGGGAAGGGTCCAGGGGGAAGGATTTTTGGGAAGGGGAAAGTTTGGGTGTAGTGTCAGGGGCATCAGACTATCAGAGGTTTATTTAGTTACAGGTTTCTTCAAGACTCTATTGCTCTCTAAGGCCATCACCTGGTCCTGCAACCTCTTCTCAATCACTTTAAGCATTTAACAATTATACGAAATCAAGAAAAAAAGAAAAGAAAAAAAAACAGGTTCAGAGCTTCCCTGCGGCTGTGCAATACCAAACAAACCTGAATCTGACCCACAGTCCTATCCTGGTTCTTATCTTACCTATCAAACCACTCTTCCATGGTATATTTTCCTGGAGCCACCTCCTCTCTGCTCCTTGTACAGTTACAGTACCACAAGGATCAGTTCTATACCACTTCTCATCTCACAGATAACCGTAATAGGGACTAACATAAATAAGCCCTTAGAAAAACTGCACCAACATACATCTCTCCCTTTGGGATTTATTATCTTGCACTTTAACCCACAGCTTTTAAAACAGCAATACGAAGTGCAAAACCAGGTATATTATCTATTTAAATTTAAATTTTGCGAGCAAAAGTGTTGACAACTCAGCGGCTTTGAAAAGCAAGACACTGTTTAGTAGATAAAGCCCCTTGACTCAAAATATCTCCCACATCAGTCAGTCTAGCTCTGTCCAAGGACTGAACCTGTGTCACTCATAACTTGCTCCCATTACTAGTTACAGGATTATTGGACTACATTCTCTCTGTATAACGCCCTGCCTAGTACAACTTTTCTCTAGATTCTACACCTTCCCTGAAAGCACACCTGATGTCAAGCAAGCTACAGTAATTTAAAAAAAAAATGAAAAGAAAATGTATGAAATACTGGCTGTCGGGATGCTGGTGGTCAGGAGACTGACAGCGGTATCCAGACAGTCTAAATACCACCAATGGGCAGTAAGTGTCTAACCTATAACAGTTTCCAGACCACCCAGCAGATCTAGCATTTTACTAGATACCATTATAAAATATATAACTATTCTCTCCTACAGTCTATACCCTTTAGTCTTGCCAGGCCAGGCCAAGCCTTTGTCAGTGCCCTTTCCAGGGAGCGAACAGCTCAACTTATCAGGTATATTCAGCAAATAAACTCTTTATAGTCCTGCTGTATATATAGGTATTGCAGAAAATGCTCCTTAATCTTCTTTGCTCACTATCAGTGGCGTACCTACAGGGTGCTAGACTGGCAAATGTCCAAAGACCCACAAAGTGAGTAGGCACACCTTGAAATTGGTCACTAAATAGTGTAGACTAAATATATGTGATCTGCCAATTCATTTCTGTGCACACGGCACTATTAAGTTACAATTCAGTTCAATTAGAGTAGTGACGTCTAATAAAAAGATACAATGGACCCAGGGATCGGCAGCGTTGTTTGTTTCACAGCCGCCACATCAATCAGCTTCTCCTTCCATTATAAGCCCGCCCCTAGACTGTGTAGCTAACCCCCCCATGCTATGTGTGGTTTGCGCTGCAGCCCAGGGGCAGCAGTTACAAGCAGCTGGGTAAGCAGAGTGGCTACACTTATAAAGCTGCAACATTATCTAGCCGAGCCGCCTCACAACTTTCTAATATGCATGATACAGAAATTATTTGGATATGATAAAACATGTATACCTAAAGGTCCGTGCCTCAGGTAGCTCTGCCTCACACAGCCCTGGTCTCTGAAATAATGCGGCACAGGTCCCTCTTTTACGCGGTTTTACACAGAGCCTGTTCTTTTGTACACTGCTCATGTGACAGCCTTCACTAACCCCCCCTGCAAGGAGCCTAAACCTTACACCCCCCCCTCCCCCCTCATTCTGGCCCTAACCTTAAACTGCCTGCTATACTTACGGTAGGGATTCCGGTGTTGGTCTCCTGACAGTTGTCGGGATTCCGGCAACGGCATTACGAGTGCCAGGATCCCGACATCTTAGCCGCATCCCATAATCATATGTCCATGCACTGTGTCAGACACAATACCTGGCATAGCAGGGTATTACATTTAGATCAAGATTTCAAGTGGCAGAGTTTGCTATGAGTGTAGACTACTGTCACTTCCCAATGTCAGCAGGACAGTCTTGATACGAGGGCTCTGACCCATTGTTACAATTGGGGCTGCACTGTCCAAATCGCTGGGCATAACCGAGCAGCAATGAATGTGTGCTGCGTCACCTGTCACTGGTGTGTGAGGTAGTGAAGAGGTTATAGGTTGGGGACTGTAAGCAGGCAAGTGACTAGAGCGTTACAGCACTAATCACAGTGGTGCTGCCATGCCCCCTCAGTGATGCAGACAAACCCCTATTCCGAGATTATGCACAGCTGCTAGCAATTAGGCATAATGAGTGGTGTTTGTCACAAATAAAAAATTAACTTTACTTTTACAAAGGTCTTCGGATTGTCCTCATGGAAAAAAAAATCAATCACGCAATCTACATGTTTAAGAAAGAGAATACCCCATTTTCATTTTAAATAGGATAGAAACACAGAAATGAAGGTTTTCAGGAATCCAGTTCCTTTGCCAGTAGGCCCAGTACAGAGCGTAAATACAGTAGTTAATTATATTCATGTCATTATCCACTACACTAGACCATTGGTCAACTCTCCTTAAAGTGCATGCCAACATTGCGTTGGTAATAACAACCTTTAACAGTCAGTCTGATCTACTGTAGTTTTTTTTTTTTTTTTTTTTAGCTTATCCCAAACAACCATCCATGTTTATTTACCAAGGCAATATACTGTACAAGCTCCCATCCAAACTCATGCTGCAGAGCTATGGGGGTGATTCAGAGTTGATCGTAGCTGTGCTAAATTTAGCACAGCTACGATGACCCACACTGACATGCGGGGGGACGCCCGGTCCCACCGCACAAGTACAAAAGCATTGTACTTGAAGAGTAGCTCCCTACCAGCGCAGCTTTTGCGTGCTGGCAGGGAGTTACTCGTCATTCTGATGGTCGCAGCGGCTGCGTGTGACATCGCCAGCGTTGACCGGACCGCGCCCACAAAACGGCGGCCAAACGCCACCATGCCGCCCCCTCCCGCCCAGCGAATGCCTCTGCCTGATCGCTGGGCAAAGACAGCTGTCGGCTGTCTGGCATGCATCGGGGCACTGCGGCACTGGCGCATGCGCACTTCTGACCTTATCGCTGCGCTGCGATGAGCGGCAGCGTGCGATCAGGTCAGAATGACACCCTATATACAGAAGTCAGGGGCTTCCAGCTGTCCGCACCAAACTCCACTAGCACTAGCAGTGTGAGGTCTCTCATGACAGAGTATAGGACTCACAGTTTACCTTCACAGATGTAAGTAATTACATCATTTTAACATATGTGGATCCTCCAAATGAGGTACTCACCAGCAAGCAAACAGGAACAAGAGACCCTGATGTTGATTATATAGAGCTCAGCTAGCTTTATTAATAGATGGTAGGGGCACATACTCCAACGACGGCAAGAAGCAGACAAGAACATAGAACACAATATTTGGTCATTCACATAAGTCCCTGTCCCAGTGGATTTTAAGGTGGGTATACACTCGACGATGTGCTCCGTGAGTGACATCGCCTAGTGTGTCCCCTTCCGGAACGGACAGCCCGAAGGCAGGCATACATTCTGTGCGATATTGTACAGTGAAGTCATGCCGCGGCCGGGCTGTACATGCAGCTTTGGACGATGAGTCTAAATTGAGTTGCATGTACGGCCGACCCAAGGTTCATTAACGACCCATGGTACAGCGCATTGGCCGTCGTCAGCTACATACACACTGGGCGATATACTGTAGTTAACGATAACGCTCAGGAGGAGGAAAATGAGCTATAACGTTTACTATATCGCTGAGTATGTATGCACCTTTACAATCTATATTCCCTACCACATAGACATATACACACACACAACTTACATTTTTTTGTGGGAATCCAATTAACCCAACAGTATGTTTTTGGATTGTGTGAGATAATTTGAGTACCTGGAGGTAATCCACAAACTTCACACAAGTAGCGCCTTGGTTGGCCTCAAACTCAAGACCTCAGTGCTATTAGGTAGTAATGCTAACCACTGCATCAATATGTCGCTATGAATGCTTTATTATTAGTTCAGCGTAACCTCTTACATCAAGCTGAAAGGCTAAATATTTGCCAGTAACCTCAATCTTTAAAGCTACTGGCAACGAATTGGCTAGGTTGGCAAAATGTCATTCTGGGATAGTTTCCAGCTGCGGTGACCTCCAAAACCCCATATCGGTGATAATGCATATAGCCTAGAGCTCTGAAAAGAGAATTCTATGCACATTCTATCACTTTTCCTGTATTCCACTCACAACAGGAATAATGATGATCATGATGAGGATTATATTGCTGTCACATTTCAGCGTACAGAACAATAAACTGGACACAATGCACAAAAATGAGAACCAGGGCTGGCTCATCCATAAGTGGGTTTCCTTTCATCTTCAGTTATTTACCCCAGCAGCCTAAAAGGTATCATGAAATAGACTGGGCCACTTTACTCACCAATTTTATCATAAACAAAAAGCTTTTCAACATTTTATTTGGGAAGTGAAAGGCCTTTCTAAAACTCTCCTCTTTCTTTCACTATGTATTAAGGTCAGATCACCTACATCTAATTCAGAGCCAATATGCCCAACTCCATTCTTTCCCTTCTCCCTGTGCTGTTCTACTTACCTCTTAGGTACTGAATATCTCTCACTCATATTACTTTCCTATCTCAGTGCTGTGTATATATTATGGAAAAGATGTATGTAATCTAGCACAATGGCTTCAAAACAGACAGACAACATGTACATATTTATTTTATCATTAAATAAAAAAAAAGCAAGAATAAAACAATAAAAATAAAAGGCCACTTAGAACATTTATGATAAATGTTGTAGTCAATCAGACCTTAGCCTGGGACACAATAACATTCTTTTACTGCAGTTTAGAAGATACAAGTTGGCTGCTTGCTATGGGCATTAGTCTTTATCAGTAGCTCCCACAGTATGCCTATAGATTCTGGGGTAGAGGTACACTACTATAGCGGAACATATCATGCTGCTATAGCACTTCCTGCTTCGCTTATTTACCGAGGCGAACGAGGAAAGTACATCAAAAAGATGTAAGAACATCTCGTTTGCTGGAGCAGGGGAGTGAAAACTCCGCCTTCCAGAGATCCCCGCTAGAGTGCACAGCACATCAGCCGCCGTCGTTCCACACAGCCACAGGGAAGAAGCGCAAAATCTCACTACTATCACAAGATCTCACATACAGCCCACAGCCGTCAGCCGACGCAGCCAGGGACAGCACTGTCCCTGCTGTGGAGATAGTGTAACGACACAGCTGTCGAATTAGTGCTACTGACTGTTCATACATAGCCCTGCTTATCGGCATGCTATCTTGTAGATGGCAGCTCCAACATGCGCCGCTATCATTGTACACACAAAGCCACAGTCATACATGGGGGAAGCACCATCAGCGCACACGACTTGCGCCGATACCTCTTCACACCCCTATAACGACCCTTCATACATCTACCCCTCAGTTTTATGCCTCAAGCCTTCTGAGCAGTATGATTTAAGGTTGTAACCGGCATTGCTGTGTGTATGGAAATGAGTTAAGCTTGAAATCATATATAGAATATAACGTGAAAGCAGCTTCACGCAAGCTCCAAACAGCATTTGCTTCAACTTTATGTTTGATTGCAACACATTTATGATCTTTAAACTCTACATTATTATTAAACATGTCAAGGCTTTTTATAAGTTGTTGCAAATATACCGAAGGCCACAAGATGGTGCCATTTCATAAATTACAAAACTCCAGTACGGACTTTTTATCGTTTATAGGGTCTGATTCTGCTTTGGAATTAAAGTAAAAAATAGCAAGTATCTGTGCAAAACCATATTGCACTGCAGGTAGGTCATATTTAAGATAGATTGTGGGCCAGATGCATCATCGCTCGTAAAGTAATAAAATTGAGAGTTAAAAAGTACCAGCAAATCAGCTCCAAACTGCCATTTTTCAAACACAGCCTGTGACATGGCAGTTAGCAGCTGATTGGCTGGTACTTTTTCTTTTTCCATTTTATCACTCTCCAAGCGATGATGCATCTAGCCCTCAGATTTGGGAGGGGTGTGTCCAAACAGATAAACTGTAGTGTAAGAATAAAGCCAGTATTTACACTGCATGAAAAAAAAGGTATGAACAGTATTTGCACCCCTTGCAATGAGAATCAGTACGATATCCCAGCTGTCGGGATCCCGGCGTTCAGTAGACAGACCCCGGAATACCAGCGGCGAGCGCATCGTATCCCCTCGCGGCCTCGCTGTGCTTGCCATGCGTGAGGACCTTTGGTCCCCACACTAATCTATTCCCCCTCGGGTGGTAGCGCAGACCGCCACCCAAGTGGGGGATCCGTGCAGCGGCACATTTCACCGGGTGTCGGGATTCCCTTGCAATGCGACACGGTTTGTCCAGATACGCAGTTACTGTACAGGCACTTTCTTACTTTATTCCCAAATCAGAATCACACACATAAAATGGTCATTAATTGACCCACGCCAAAGTGAAAATAGGATGTAACTACAATTAATGCCTGGGGACCACATTATCCTCAGATAGAAGCTCCTGGAACTTTGCATAACTAGATTAACATTACTTTTTCTGCAAGACACTGTAGACTGCAAATGACAGAGACGCATAATTATATAACAGGTGTGGTAAAAAAAAAGTCAACAGTTAAAATGCAGACATTGGCATTCTGTCGACATGTAATACATTTTGGTGTCAGCATGGTGAATGTTGACTACATCCTTGTCTACCTTATGTCCAGGTACACATTCAGAACCTGTCGACATTCTGAATGTCAACATTTTGACCAGATCTCTTTATAGAGACATCATATTATACAGCTCTATACAGAGAATAAATAGTTCAGATTAGTCCCCGACACATTAGACTTGAGTCTAAATTTAATTAATTTTATTTTTATATATTTATTTATTATTTTTCATTTTTTTAATATATTTTTTTTACACAAACCATTTTTTTTTGAAGGTGGAAACTCCTTCTGCTTGGACTAGCACCCCTCCGCACCTGCCCTCAGGTGATTAGAATCGGTCCTTACATTTGCTGCGTACATAGTAGTGATGTGCACCGGAAATTTTTCGGGTTTTGTGTTTTGGTTTTGGATTCGGTTCCGCGGCCGTGTTTTGGATTCGGACGCGTTTTGGCAAAACCTCCCTGAAAATTTTTTGTCGGATTCGGGTGTGTTTTGGATTCTGGTGTTTTTTTACAAAAACCCCTCAAAAAACAGCTTAAACCATATAATTTGGGGGTCATTTTGATCCCATAGTATTATTAACCTCAATAACCATAATTTCCACTCATTTCCAGTCTATTCTGAACACCTCACAATATTATTTTTAGTCCTAAAATTTGCACAGAGGTCGCTGGATGACTAAGCTAAGCGACCCAAGTGGCCGACACAAACACCTGGCCCATCTTGGAGTGGCACTGCAGTGTCAGACAGGATGGCCGATTTAAAAAAAAATCCCCAAACAGCACATGATGCAAAGAAAAAAAAGAGGTGCAATGAGGTAGCTGTGTGGCTAAGCTAAGCGACCCAAGTGGCCGACACAAACACCTGGCCCATCTAGGAGTGGCACTGCAGTTTTCTAGCGAGAGGATGATTGCTTCCATCCTCATGTGTATCTGATCCACTAGCCATGAACATAGGCCAGGGCCTCAGCTGTTCCTTGACGCTCCGTGTCGTAAATGGCATATTGGCAAGTTTACGCTTCTTATCAGACGCTTTTAATTTTGATTTTTTTTTGGGGAGTCATTTTACTGAACTTTTGTAGTACACTTGACGACAGAGGTAGAGCAGTGGACTACAGTACCGTACTGCTATATATTATATACTGGTGGTCAGCAAAATTCTGCACTGTCCTCCTACTATATATACTGCGCACAACTAAAATGCACCACAGATATGGATGGATAGTATACTTGACAACACAGAGGTAGGTAGAGCAGTGGACTACTGTACCATTCTGCTATATATTATATACTGGTGGTCAGCAAAATTCTGCACTTTCCTCCTACTATATAATAAGAATTTACTTACCGATAATTCTATTTCTCGGAGTCCGTAGTGGATGCTGGGGTTCCTGAAAGGACCATGGGGAATAGCGGCTCCGCAGGAGACAGGGCACAAAAAAGTAAAGCTTTTACCAGATCAGGTGGTGTGCACTGGCTCCTCCCCCTATGACCCTCCTCCAGACTCCAGTTAGGTACTGTGCCCGGACGAGCGTACACAATAAGGGAGGCAATTTGAATCCCGGGTAAGACTCATACCAGCCACACCAATCACACCGTACAACTTGTGATCTAAACCCAGTTAACAGTATGATAACAGAAAGAGCCTCTTAAAGATGGCTCCTTAACAATATAACCCGAATTTGTTAACAATAACTATGTACAGTATTGCAGATAATCCGCACTTGGGATGGGCGCCCAGCATCCACTACGGACTCCGAGAAATAGAATTATCGGTAAGTAAATTCTTATTTTCTCTATCGTCCTAAGTGGATGCTGGGGTTCCTGAAAGGACCATGGGGATTATACCAAAGCTCCCAAACGGGCGGGAGAGTGCGGATGACTCTGCAGCACCGAATGAGAGAATTCCAAGTCCTCTTTTGCCAGGGTATCAAATTTGTAGAATTTTACAAACGTGTTTTCCCCCGACCACGTAGCTGCTCGGCAGAATTGTAATGCCGAGACCCCTCGGGCAGCCGCCCAAGATGAGCCCACCTTCCTTGTGGAATGGGCCTTAACAGATTTAGGCTGTGGCAGGCCTGCCACAGAATGAGCAAGTTGAATTGTGTTACAAATCCAACGAGCAATCGTCTGCTTAGAAGCAGGGGCACCCAACTTGTTGGGTGCATATAGTATCAACAGCGAGTCAGATTTTCTGACTTCAGCCGTCCTTGAAATGTATATTTTTAAGGCTCTGACAACGTCCAACAACTTGGAGTCCTCCAAGTCGCCAGTGGCCGCAGGCACCACAATAGGTTGGTTTAGGTGAAACGCTGATACCACCTTAGGGAGAAAATGCGGACGAGTCCTCAGTTCTGCCCTATCCGAATGGAAGATTAGATAAGGGCTTTTATAAGATAAAGCCGCCAATTCAGATACTCTCCTGGCGGAAGCCAGGGCCAGTAACATAGTCACTTTCCATGTGAGATATTTAAAATCCACCTTTTTCAATGGTTCAAACCAATGGGATTTGAGGAAATCTAAAACTACATTTAGATCCCACGGTGCCACCGGAGGCACCACAGGAGGCTGTATATGCAGTACTCCTTTAACAAAAGTCTGTACCTCAGGAACTGAGGCCAATTCTTTTTGGAAGAATATTGACAGGGCCGAAATTTGAACCTTAATAGATCTCAATTTGAGACCCATAGACAATCCTGATTGTAGGAAATGTAGGAAACGACCCAGTTGAAATTCCTCCGTCGGAACACTCCGATCCTCGCACCACGCGACATATTTTCGCCAAATGCGGTGATAATGTTTCGCGGTGACTTCCTTCCTTGCCTTAATCAAGGTAGGAATGACTTCTTCTGGAATGCCTTTCCCTTTTAGGATCTGGCGTTCAACCGCCATGCCGTCAAACGCAGCCGCGGTAAGTCTTGAAAGAGACAGGGACCCTGTTGTAGCAGGTCCCTTCTCAGAAGTAGAGGGCACGGGTCGTCCGTGACCAACTCTTGAAGTTCCGGGTACCAAGTCCTTCTTGGCCAATCCGGAGCCACTAGTATTGTTCTTACTCCTCCTCACCGTATAATCTTCAATACCTTTGGTATGAGAGGCAGAGGAGGAAACACATATACTGATTTGTACACCCAAGGTGTTACCAGTGCGTCCACAGCTATTGCCTGTGGATCTCTTGACCTGGCGCAATACTTGTCCAGTTTCTTGTTGAGGCGAGACGCCATCATGTCTACCATTGGTCTTTCCCAACAGTTTACTAGCATGTGGAAGACTTCTGGATGAAGACCCCCCTCTCCCGGGTGAATATCGTGTCTGCTGAGGAAGTCTGCTTCCCAGTTGTCCACGCCCGGGAAGAACACTGCTGACAGTGCTATTACGTGATTCTCCGCCCAGCGAAGAATCTTGGTAGCTTCTGCCATTGCACTCCTGCTTCTTGTGCCGCCCTGTCTGTTTACATGGGCGACCGCCGTGATGTTGTCCGACTGAATCAACACCGGTTTTCCTTGCAGGAGTGGTTCCGCCTGGCTTAGAGCATTTTAGATTGCTCTTAGTACCAGAATGTTTATGTGAAGAGACTTTTCCAGGTTCGTCCATACCCCCTGGAAGTTTCTTCCTTGTGTGACTGCTCCCCAACCTCTCAGGCTGGCGTCCGTGGTCACCAGGATCAAATCCTGTATGCCGAATCTGCGGCCCTCCAATAGATGAGCCTTTTGCAACCACCACAGAAGATATACCCTTGTCCTTGGCGACAGGGTTATTCGCAGGTGCATCTGAGGATGCGACCCTGACCATTTGTCCAACAGATCCCTTTGGAAAATTCTTGCATGGAATCTGCCGAATGGAATTGCTTCGTAAAAAGCCACCATTTTTCCCAGGACTCTTGTGCATTGATGTACAGACACCTTTCCTGGTTTTAGGAGGTTCCTGACAGGTCGGATAACTCCTTGGCTTTTTCCTCGGAAAGAAAAACCTTTTTCTGAACCGTGTCCAGAATCATCCCTAGGAACAGCAGACGTATCGTCGGAAAACAGCTGCGATTCTTGGAATATTTAGAATCCAGTCGTGCCGTCGAAGAACTACTTTAGATAGTGCTCTTCCGACCTCCAACTGTTCTCTGGAACTTGCCCTTTTTAGGTCGTGCAAGTAAGGGATAATTTAGATGCCTTTTTTCTTTGAAGAAACATCTTTTCGGCCATTACCTTGGTAAAAAGGCCCGGGGTGCCGTGGATAATTCAAACGGCATCGTCTGAAACTGATATTGACAGTTCTGTACCACGAACCAGAGGTACCCTTGATGAGAAGGACAAAATTTGGACATGGAGGTAATCCTTGATGTCCAGGGACACCATATAGTCCCCTTTTTTCCGGTTCGCTATCACTGCTCTGAGTGACTTTATCTCGATTTGAACCTTTTATGTAAGTGTTCAAAACATTTTAGATTTAGACTATGTGTCACCAAGCCGTCTGGCTTCAGTACCACAATATAGTGTGGAAAAATAATACCCTTTTCCTTGTCGTAGGAGGGGTACTTTGATTATCACCTGCTGGATATACAGCTTGTGAATTGTTTCCAATGCTGCCTCCCTGTCGGAGGGAGCCGTTGGTAAAGCAGACTTCAGGAACCTGCGAGGAGAAGATGTCTCGACTCTCCAATCTTTACCCCTGGGATAATACTCGTACGATCTAGGGGTCAACTTGCGAGTGATCCCACTGCGCCCTGAGACTCTTGAGACTACCCCCCCACCTTGAGTCCGCTTGCACGGCCCCAGCGTCATGCTGAGGACTTGGCAGACGCGGTGGAGGGCTTCTTTTCCTGGGAAAGGGCTGCCTGCTGCAGTCTACTTCCCTTACCTCTATGTCTGGGCAGATATGACTGGCCTTTTGCCTGCATGCCCTCATGGGAAAGGAAAGATTGAGGCTGAAAAGACGGTGTCTTTTTTAGCTGAGATGTAACTTGGGGTAAAAAAGGTTGGATTTCCCAGCTGTTGCTGTGGTCCCCAGGTCCGATGGACCGACCCCCAAATAACTCCTTCCCTTTATACAGCAATACTTCCATCTGCCGTATGGGATCTGTATCACCTGACCACTGTCGTGTCCCTGACATCTTCTGGGAGATATGGACAACGCACTTATCTTGATGCCAGAGAGCAAATATCCCTCTGTGCATCTCACATACATATATATAGAATGCATCCTATTAAATGCTGTACATGAATAAAATATTTTCAGTCAGGGAATCCGACCAAGCCAACCCAGCACTGCATCTCCAGGCTGATGGCGATCGCTGGTCGCAGTATAACCACCGTATGTGTGTATATACTTTTTAGGATATTTTTCCAGCTTCCTATCAGCTGGCTCCTTGAGGGCGGCCGTATCTGGAGACGGTAACGCCACTTGATAAGCGTGTGAGCGCCTTATCACCCTAAGGGGTGTTTCCCAACGTACCCTAATTTCTGGCGGGAAAGGGTATAACGCCAATATTTGCTATCGGGGTAACCCTACGCATCATCACACACTTCATTTTATTTTATCTGATTCAGGAAAAACTACAGGTAGTTTTTTCACTCCCACATAATACCCTTTCTTGTGGTACTTGTAGTATCAGAAACACGTAACACCTCCTTCATTGCCCTTAACGTGTGGCCCTAATGAGAAATACGTTTGTTTATTCACCGTCGACACTGTATTCAGTGTCCGTGTCTGTGTCTGTGTCGACCGACTGAGGTAAATGGGCGTTTTTTAAAAACCCCTGACGGTGTTTCTGAGACGCCTGGACCGGTCCTAATAGATTGTCGGCCGTCTCATGTCGTCAACCGACCTTGCAGCGTGTTGACATTCTCACGTAATTCTCTAAATAAGCCATCCATTCCGGTGTCGACTCCCTAGAGAGTGACATCACCATTACAGGCAATTTCTCCGCCTCCTCACCAACATCGTCCTCATACATGTCGACACACACGTACCGACACACAGCACACACACCGGGAATGCTCTGACAGAGGACAGGACCCACTAGCCCTTTGGGGAGACAGAGGGAGAGTCTGCCAGCACACACCAAAAACGCTATAATTATATAGGGACAACCTTATATAAGTGTTTCTCCCTTATAGCATCTTTTATATATATACAATATCGCCAAAATCAGTGCCCCCCCTCTCTGTTTTAACCCTGTTTCTGTAGTGCAGTGCAGGGGAGAGCCTGGGAGCCTTCTCTCCAGCTTTTCTGTGAGAGAAAATGGCGCTGTGTGCTGAGGAGATAGGCCCCGCCCCTTTTTCGGCGGGCTCGTCTCCCGCTATTTTTGAAGTTAGGCAGGGGTTAAATATCTCCATATAGCCTCTGTGGGCTATATGTGAGGTATTTTTTGCCTCTAATAAGGTTTTTATTTGCCTCTCAGAGCGCCCCCCCCAGCGCTCTGCACCCTCAGTGACTGTTGTGTGAAGTGTGCTGAGAGGAAAATGGCGCACAGCTGCAGTGCTGTGCGCTACCTTTATGAAGACTCAGGAGTCTTCAGCCGCCGATTTTGGACCTCTTCTCTCTTCAGCGTCTGCAAGGGGGCCGGCGGCGCGGCTCCGGTGACCATCCAGGCTGTACCTGTGATCGTCCCTCTGGAGCTAGTGTCCAGTAGCCAAGCAGCAAATCCACTCTGCACGCAGGTGAGTTCACTACTTCTCCCCTAAGTCCCTCGTTGCAGTGATCCTGTTGCCAGCAGGACTCACTGTAAAGTAAAAAACCTAAGCTAAACTTTCTCTAAGCAGCTCTTTAGGAGAGCCACCTAGATTGCACCCTTCTCGTTCGGGCACAAAATCTAACTGGAGTCTGGAGGAGGGTCATAGGGGGAGGAGCCAGTGCACACCACCTGATCTGGTAAAAGCTTTACTTTTTTGTGCCCTGTCTCCTGCGGAGCCGCTATTCCCCATGGTCCTTTCAGGAACCCCAGCATCCACTTAGGACGATAGAGAAATACTGCGCACAACTAAAATGCACCACAGGTATGGATGGATAGTATACTTGACGACACAGAGGTAGGTAGAGCAGTGGACTACTGTACCGTACTGCTATATATTATATACTGGTGGTCAGCAAAATGTTGCACTGTCCTCCTACTATATATACTGCGCACAACTAAAATGCACCACAGGTATGGATGGATAGTATACTTGACGACACAGAGGTAGGTAGAGCAGTGGACTACTGTACCGTACTGCTATATATTATATACTGGTGGTCAGCAAAAGTCTGCACTGTCCTCCCACTATATATACTGCGCACAACTAAAATGCACCACAGGTATGGATGGATAGTATACTTGACGACACAGAGGTAGGTAGAGCAGTAGACTACTGTACCGTACTGCTATATATTATATACTGGTGGTCAGCAAAATTCTGCACTGTCCTACTATATATACTGCGCACAACTAAAATGCACCACAGGTATGGATGGATAGTATACTTGACGGCACAGAGGTAGGTAGCAGTGGACTACTGTACCGTACTGCTATATATTATATACTGGTGGTCAGCAAAATTCTGCACTGTCCTCCTACTATATATACTGCACACAACTAAAATGCACCACAGGTATGGATGGATAGTATACTTGACGACACAGAGGTAGGTAGAGCAGTGGACTACTGTACCGTACTGCTATATCTTATATACTGGTGGTCAGCAAAATTCTGCACTGTCCTCCTACTATATATACTGCGCACAACTAAAATGCACCACAGGTATGGATGGATAGCATACTTGACGACACAGAGGTAGGTAGAGCAGTGGACTACTGAACCGTACTGCTATATAATACTGGTGGTCACTGGTCAGCAAAATTCTGCACTGTCCTCCTACTATATACTACAATGCAGCACAGATATGGAGCGTTTTTTAGGCAGAGAACGTAGATATTTTCAGAACACTGAGCACAGATATTTGCAAGCACACTGAACACAGAAACTGAGAGAACGCTGCACGTCCTATCGCTATCATCTCCAATGCACGAGTAAAAATGGCGGCGACGCTCGGCTCCTTATATAGAACACGAATCTCGCGAGAATCCGACAGCTGGATGATGACGTTTGGGCGCGCTCGGATCAGAGTCTGCCTCGGAACCGTGTAAAATGGGTGAAGTTCCAGGGGGTTCGGATTCCTAGGAACCGAACCCGCTCATCACTAGTAAATAGTAGAATGGGCATTATTAATATTACATCCCGGATACATTTATATAACTACATATCCCAGCATGCCTTACAACAGTTTTAGCATCCCCTAACAGCAAAACTGTGGTAAGGCATACTGGGACTTATAGTTTCACAGCAGCTGGAGAGCTGCAGGTTCGTCAGGCCTGATATAATGTGTCAGTATTAGGGATGATAGGGACCAACCGGATGACGTTCACCTTGATGTGGTAAGTGGACACACATTTTTGGGCAAATATGTGCTAAGAACCTTATGGTGGGTACACAGCAGTTTGATATCGGCGCGATTTGCCATTATTGGAGCGATAAATTGTGCAATATTGTCTGATGTGTACAGTCAATTACACCATCCCACAGGTTGCATGAAGGTAAAAGGAGCGATGTGCTAGATTGTGCTTGCATGCGGGCCAATCTAGCGCTGGCGATAGCGACACGCGGGGCCGTGCATCGCTATTGCTGGGGGGCATACACACGAGAGATCCATGCTTAAAATCTAAGCAATCTAGTCAGATTGCTTAGATTTTAAGAACGGATCTCTCCGTGTGTACTCCCTTTTATCAGTATACTAGACACAAATCTCCAGCAGTGCTGAGGGAAAAGTTGAAATACACTAAACAACATTTTGGTTTTATCTTTGCTTTTGCGCATAAAAAAATAAAAAAACAGCAAAATCTCTGAAACAGCATCTACCTTTGTATAATTCAGGAAGACAAGAGTCACATGTTCACAGAGAAGTGACTGACATACATGTCTGTAGACACCAACACCCACAAGTGTATGGTTGTGAAAGCTGCACAATTCTCAGTGACCGTTTAAGAGCCAACAAAAACTTGTATATTCAGAACACTATGATTACTATTTAAACCAAACCAACTGGCTTTTCTGCCAAGCAAGATGATTTGTATAGGAGCTTCCAAGACGTTTTCTGTAGCATAAAAGTTAGTATTTGGGGTCTATCTACAAACATTTGTGGTTTTGCAGTGATAGGACACTTACTGCAGCGATATGGCGTGGCGAGTCTGTGATAGTGCTTGCATACACAAATGCTTAAACACTCACATGAGATGCAATGAAATGGCACCCGCCATAGAGCTGGGGCGAGTACCAATGGCACGACCAATAGTGGTCGCTAAGGATGTACAAATTGGTACTATAGCATGTACGGATGCTGCAAGTCCTTGCACATTCGGATGCATGGATGTACACAAGGGAAGGACCTTATCTCGCCATCTGCAGAAAGTTGCAGATGGGCAACCACCAATACACACAGCTATAGCAGCTTCTGTGTCACCCACTGAATCAGGCCCTTTATGAGCACTTTCAGTACAATTATGGATATGGCTAGAAATATACAGAATGTATTAAGTGTTGCTGATTCAGGAAATATATACTTCATACAGACCAGTACAATTTACAAGGTTGCTCTCTGCTTTGTTAAAGCTACAAAATGATATACAAATACAACCGATGTCGCCAGTGACTGACTTTACCACTGTACACGGGGGCTCTGGTACAGGAGCTACACAATCTATTTTACCCTGACAAATGCTATAAGACATGATAACGTAAATAATTTTTCAGATATAAACACAGAAGATAAAATACATTGCTTACTGCTAACAACCTTTTTATTATTATGTTTTATTTATATAGTGCCACACAAGTGCCATACATAGTGTGCTGTAAACAGAACTTCACAATAGTGCTGTTAAAAAGTAAATTATTACCTCACCGCTATACTAAAGACAGTAGGAGAGCCTTTTACATCTACTGTATAGGCATGTCCTGCTAGGATATTATATGAATCATAAAGGTGAAGTAATTTCTGCTACTGAGAGAGCACTGATCCTGCTTCCATGTATGAATAAGTCAATCAGCACAAAAAAACAAGTTGGAAAAGCTGTCAGTAAGTCTGTATCAGCTTTGTTAGAGAGAGACCCTTACTGACAGTGCGCTGCTGTAACAATTCTAGACATAATGAAGTATAATAACTCCAGATGTCAAGTTTTATATTCAGCTCATGGATCAAAGAATGAACAATACCGTAAATGTCTAATTGTGACTTCACTTGCCCTTTAACAAGCTCCATAAACAACTTGTCTCACACATGACCAAGTTGTCAGAAAATCCCAACTTTTTCTACAGTATAGCCAGATGAATGAAAAAAAGAAATTAATTTTTTTTTTATATATATATATATATATATATATATATATATATATATATATATATATATATATATATATATACACATACATACATACATACATACATATATACACTGCTCAAAAAAATAAAGGGAACACTAAAATAACACATACTAGATTTGAATGAATGAAATATTCTTATTAAATACTTTGTTCTTTACATAGTTGAATGTGCTGACAACAAAATCACACAAAAATTATCAATGGAAATCAAATTTATTAACCCATGGCGGTCTGGATTTGGGGTCACCCTCAAAACTAAAGTGGAAAAAATAAGATTTTACTTACCGATAAATCTATTTCTCGGAGTCCGTAGTGGATGCTGGGGTTCCTGAAAGGACCATGGGGAATAGCGGCTCCGCAGGAGACAGGGCACAAAAAGTAAAGCTTTTCCAGATCAGGTGGTGTGCACTGGCTCCTCCCCCTATGACCCTCCTCCAGACTCCAGTTAGGTACTGTGCCCGGACGAGCGTACACAATAAGGGAGGATTTTGAATCCCGGGTAAGACTCATACCAGCCACACCAATCACACCGTACAACTTGTGATCTAAACCCAGTTAACAGTATGATAACAGCGGAGCCTCTGAAAGATGGCTTCCTTCAACAATAACCCGAATTAGTTAACAATAACTATGTACAATTATTGCAGATAATCCGCACTTGGGATGGGCGCCCAGCATCCACTACGGACTCCGAGAAATAGATTTATCGGTAAGTAAAATCTTATTTTCTCTATCGTCCTAGTGGATGCTGGGGTTCCTGAAAGGACCATGGGGATTATACCAAAGCTCCCAAACGGGCGGGAGAGTGCGGATGACTCTGCAGCACCGAATGAGAGAACTCCAGGTCCTCCTTAGCCAGAGTATCAAATTTGTAAAATTTTACAAACGTGTTCTCCCCTGACCACGTAGCTGCTCGGCAAAGTTGTAATGCCGAGACCCCTCGGGCAGCCGCCCAAGATGAGCCCACCTTCCTTGTGGAGTGGGCCTTTACAGATTTAGGCTGTGGCAGGCCTGCCACAGAATGTGCAAGTTGGATTGTGCTACAGATCCAACGAGCAATCGTCTGCTTAGACGCAGGAGCACCCATCTTGTTGGGTGCATACAATATAAACAACGAGTCAGATTTTCTGACTCCAGCTGTCCTTGCAATATATATTTTTAATGCTCTGACAACGTCCAGTAACTTGGAGTCCTCCAAGTCACTTGTAGCCGCAGGCACTACAATAGGCTGGTTCAGATGAAATGCTGACACCACCTTAGGGAGAAAATGCGGACGAGTCCGCAGTTCTGCCCTGTCCGAATGGAAAATCAGATATGGGCTTTTGTAAGATAAAGCTGCCAGTTCTGACACTCTCCTGGCCGAAGCCAGGGCTAGAAGCATGGTCACTTTCCATGTGAGATATTTCAAATCCACCTTCTTTAGTGGTTCAAACCAATGAGATTTTAGAAAGTCCAAAACCACATTGAGATCCCACGGTGCCACTGGAGGCACCACAGGAGGCTGTATATGTAGCACTCCCTTAACAAAGGTCTGGACTTCAGGGACTGAAGCCAATTCTTTTTGAAAGAAAATCGACAGGGCCGAAATTTGAACCTTAATAGATCCCAATTTGAGACCCATAGACAATCCTGATTGCAGGAAATGTAGGAATCGACCCAGTTGAAATTCCTCCGTCGGAGCACTCCGATCTTCGCACCACGCAACATATTTTCGCCAAATTCGGTGATAATGTTGCACGGTTACTTCCTTCCTTGCTTTAATCAAAGTAGGAATGACTTCTTCCGGCATGCCTTTTTCCTTTAGGATCCGGCGTTCAACCGCCATGCCGTCAAACGCAGCCGCGGTAAGTCTTGAAACAGACAGGGACCCTGCTGAAGCAAGTCCCTCCTTAGAGGTAGAGGCCACGGATCTTCCGTGATCATCTCTTGAAGTTCCGGGTACCAAGTCCTTCTTGGCCAATCCGGAACCACTAGTATCGTCCTTACGCCTCTTTGCCGTATAATTCTCAATACTTTTGGTATGAGAGGCAGAGGAGGAAACACATACACCGACTGGTACACCCAAGGCGTTACCAGCGCGTCCACAGCTATTGCCTGCGGATCTCTTGACCTGGCGCAATACCTGTCCAGTTTTTTGTTGAGGCGAGACGCCATCATGTCCACCATTGGTCTTTCCCAACGGGTTACCAGCAAGTGGAAGACTTCTGGATGAAGTCCCCACTCTCCCGGGTGAAGATCGTGTCTGCTGAGGAAGTCTGCTTCCCAGTTGTCCACTCCCGGGATGAACACTGCTGACAGTGCTATCACATGATTCTCTGCCCAGCGAAGAATCCTTGCAGCTTCTGCCATTGCACTCCTGCTTCTTGTGCCGCCCTGTCTGTTCACATGGGCGACTGCCGTGATGTTGTCCCACTGGATCAACACCGGTTTTCCCTGAAGCAGAGGTGCCTGGCTTAGAGCATTGTATATTGCTCTTAGTTCCAGAATGTTTATGTGAAGAGACGTTTCCAGGCTCGTCCATACTCCCTGGAAGTTTCTTCCTTGTGTGACTGCTCCCCAGCCTCTCAGGCTGGCGTCCGTGGTCACCAGGATCCAATCCTGTATGCCGAATCTGCGGCCCTCCAATAGATGAGCACTCTGCAACCACCACAGAAGAGACACCCTTGTCCTTGGAGACAGGGTTATCCGCAGGTGCATCTGAAGATGCGACCCTGACCATTTGTCCAACAGATCCCTTTGGAAAATTCTTGCGTGGAATCTGCCGAATGGAATTGCTTCGTAAGAAGCCACCATTTTTCCCAGGACTCTTGTGCATTGATGTACAGACACCTTTCCTGGTTTTAGGAGGTTCCTGACAAGCTCGGATAACTCCTTGGCTTTTTCCTCCGGGAGAAAAACCTTTTTCTGAACCGTGTCCAGAATCATCCCTAGGAACAGCAGACGAGTTGTCGGCATTAACTGGGATTTTGGAATATTCAGAATCCACCCGTGCTGTTTTAGCACTTCTTGCGACAGTGCTAATCCCATCTCTAGCTGTTCTCTGGACCTTGCCCTTATTAGGAGATCGTCCAAGTATGGGATAATTAATATGCCTTTTCTTCGAAGAAGAATCATCATCTCGGCCATTACCTTTGTAAAGACCCGAGGTGCCGTGGACAATCCGAACGGCAGCGTCTGAAACTGATAGTGACAGTTTTGTACAACGAACCTGAGGTACCCCTGGTGTGAGGGGTAAATTGGAACGTGGAGATACGCATCCTTGATGTCCAAGGATACCATAAAGTCCCCCTCTTCCAGGTTCGCTATCACTGCTCTGAGTGACTCCATCTTGAACTTAAACTTCTTTATGTACAGGTTCAAGGACTTCAGATTTAGAATAGGCCTTACCGAGCCATCCGGCTTCGGTACCACAAAAAGAGTGGAATAATACCCCTTCCCTTGTTGTAGAAGTGGTACCTTGACTATCACCTGCTGAGAGTACAGCTTGTGAATGGCTTCCAAAACCGTCTCCCTTTCGGAGGGGGACGTTGGTAAAGCAGACTTCAGGAAACGGCGAGGTGGATCTGTCTCTAATTCCAACCTGTACCCCTGAGATATTATCTGCAGGATCCAGGGATCTACCTGCGAGTGAGCCCACTGCGCGCTGTAATTTTTGAGACGACCACCCACCGTCCCCGAGTCCGCTTGAGAAGCCCCAGCGTCATGCTGAGGCTTTTGTAGAAGCCGGGGAAGGCTTCTGTTCCTGGGAAGGAGCTGCCTGTTGCTGTCTCTTCCCTCGACCTCTGCCTCGTGGCAGATATGAATAGCCCTTTGCTCTCTTATTTTTAAAGGAACGAAAGGGCTGCGGTTGAAAAGTCGGTGCCTTTTTCTGTTGGGGAGTGACTTGAGGTAGAAAGGTGGATTTCCCGGCTGTAGCCGTGGCCACCAAATCTGATAGACCGACTCCAAATAACTCCTCCCCTTTATACGGCAAAACTTCCATATGTCGTTTTGAATCCGCATCGCCTGTCCACTGTCGCGTCCATAAAGCTCTTCTGGCCGAAATGGACATAGCACTTACCCGTGATGCCAGTGTGCAGATATCCCTCTGTGCATCACGCATATAAAGAAATGCATCCTTTATTTGTTCTAACGACAGTAAAATATTGTCCCTGTCCAGGGTATCAATATTTTCAATCAGGGACTCTGACCAAACTACCCCAGCACTGCACATCCAGGCAGTCGCTATAGCTGGTCGTAGTATAACACCTGCATGTGTGTATATACTTTTTTGGATATTTTCCATCCTCCTATCTGATGGATCTTTAAGTGCGGCCGTCTCAGGAGAGGGTAACGCCACTTGTTTAGATAAGCGTGTTAGCGCCTTGTCCACCCTAGGAGGTGTTTCCCAGCGCTCCCTAACCTCTGGCGGGAAAGGGTATAATGCCAATAATTTCTTTGAAATTATCAGCTTTTTATCAGGGGCAACCCACGCTTCATTACACACGTCATTTAATTCTTCTGATTCAGGAAAAACTATAGGTAGTTTTTTCACACCCCACATAATACCCTGTTTAGTGGTACCTGTAGTATCAGCTAAATGTAACGCCTCCTTCATTGCCAAAATCATATAACGTGTGGCCCTACTGGAAAATACGGTTGATTCGTCACCGTCACCACTGGAGTCAGTGCCTGTGTCTGGGTCTGTGTCGACCGACTGAGGCAAAGGGCGTTTCACAGCCCCTGACGGTGTTTGAGTCGCCTGGACAGGCACTAATTGATTGTCCGGCCGTCTCATGTCGTCAAACGACTGCTTTAGCGTGTTGACACTATCCCGTAGTTCCATAAATAAAGGCATCCATTCTGGTGTCGACTCCCTAGGGGGTGACATCCTCATATTTGGCAATTGCTCCGCCTCCACACCAATATCGTCCTCATACATGTCGACACACACGTACCGACACACAGCAGACACACAGGGAATGCTCCTAACGAAGACAGGACCCACTAGCCCTTTGGGGAGACAGAGGGAGAGTTTGCCAGCACACACCAAAAGCGCTATATATAACAGGGATAGCCTTATAATAAGTGCTCCCTTATAGCTGCTTTATATATATCAAAATATCGCCATAAATTTGCCCCCCCTCTCTGTTTTACCCTGTTTCTGTAGTGCAGTGCAGGGGAGAGACCTGGGAGCCGTCCTGACCAGCGGAGCTGTGAGAGGAAATGGCGCCGTGTGCTGAGGAGATAGGCCCCGCCCCTTTTCCGGCGGGCTCGACTCCCGCTATTTAGTGAATCCAGGCAGGGGTTAAATATCTCCATATAGCCTCTGGGGGCTATATGTGAGGTATTTTTAGCCTTTATATAGGTTACATTTGCCTCCCAGGGCGCCCCCCCCCAGCGCCCTGCACCCTCAGTGACTGCGTGTGAAGTGTGCTGAGAGGAAAATGGCGCACAGCTGCAGTGCTGTGCGCTACCTTTAGAAGACTGCAGGAGTCTTCAGCCGCCGATTCTGGACCTCTTCTGACTTCAGCATCTGCAAGGGGGCCGGCGGCGCGGCTCCGGTGACCATCCAGGCTGTACCTGTGATCGTCCCTCTGGAGCTGATGTCCAGTAGCCAAGAAGCCAATCCATCCTGCACGCAGGTGAGTTCACTTCTTCTCCCCTCAGTCCCTCGTTGCAGTGATCCTGTTGCCAGCAGGACTCACTGTAAAATAAAAAACCTAAGCTAAACTTTTTCTAAGCAGCTCTTTAGGAGAGCCACCTAGATTGCACCCTTCTCGGCCGGGCACAAAAATCTAACTGGAGTCTGGAGGAGGGTCATAGGGGGAGGAGCCAGTGCACACCACCTGATCTGGAAAAGCTTTACTTTTTGTGCCCTGTCTCCTGCGGAGCCGCTATTCCCCATGGTCCTTTCAGGAACCCCAGCATCCACTAGGACGATAGAGAAACACACTACAGGCTGATCCAACTTTGATGTAATGTCCTTAAAACAAGTCAAAATGAGGCTCAGTAGTGTGTGTGGCCTCCACGTGTCTGTATGACCTCCCTACAACGCCTGGGCATGCTCCTGATGAGGTGGCGGATGGTCTCCTGAGGGATCTCCTCCCAGACCTGGACTAAAGCATCCGCCCACTCCTGAACAGTCTGTGGTGCAACGTGGCATTGGTGGATGGAGAGAGAGACATGATGTCCCAGATGTGCTCAATTGGATTCAGGTCTGGGGAACGGGCGGGCCAGTCCATAGCATCAATGCCTTCGTCTTGCAGGAACTGCTGACACTCCAGCCACATGAGGTCTAGCATTGTCTTGCATTAGGAGGAACCCAGGGCCAACCGCACCAGCATATGGTCTCACAAGGGGTCTGAGGATCTCATCTCGGTACCTAATGGCAGTCAGGCTACCTCTGGCGAGCGCATGGAGGGCTGTGCGGCCCCCCAAAGAAATGCCACCCCACACCATTACTGACCCACTGCCAAACCGGTCATGCTGGAGGATGTTGCAGGCAGCAGAACGTTCTCCTTGGCGTCTCCAGAATCTGTCACGTCTGTCACATGTGCTCAGTGAGAACCTGCTTTCATATGTGAAGAGCACAGGGCGCCAGTGGCGAATTTCCCAATCTTGGTGTTCTCTGGCAAATGCCAAACGTCCTGCACGGTGTTGGGCTGTAAGCACAACCCCCACCTGTGGGCGTAGTGCCCTCATACCACCCTCATGGAGTCTGTTTCTGATCATTTGAGTAGACACATGCACATTTGTAGCTTGCTGGAGGTCATTTTGCAGGGCTCTGGCAGTCTCCTCCTGTTCCTCCTTGCACAAAGGCAGAGGTAGCGGTCCTGCTGCTGGGTTGTTGCCCTCCTACGGCCTCCTCCACGTCTCCTGATGTACTGGCCTGTCTCCTGGTAGCGCCTCCATGCTCTGGACACTACATTGACAGACACAGCAAACCTTTTTGCCGCAGCTCGCATTGATGTGCCATCCTGGATGAGCTGCACTACCTCAGCCACTTGTGTGGGTTGTAGGGAGGTCATACAGGCACGTGGAGGCCGCACACACTACTGAGCCTCATTTTGACTTGTTTTAAGGACATTACATCAAAGTTGGATCAGCCTGTAGTGTGTTTTTCCACTTTAATTTTGAGGGTGACTCAAAATCCAGACCTCCATGGGTTAATAAATTTGATTTCCATCGATAATTTTTGTGTGATTTTGTTGTCAGCACATTCAACTATGTAAAGAACAAAGTATTTAATAAGAATATTTCATTCATTCAGATCTAGGATGTGTTATTTTAGTGTTCCCTTTATTTTTTTGAGCAGTGTATATACATACATACATACATACATACATACATACATACATACAGTTGTGCTCATAAGTTTACATACCCTAGCAGAATTTGTTACTTTCTGGCCATTTGTCAGAGAGTATGAATGGTAACTCACAAACTTTTCTTTCACTCATGGTTAGTGGTTGGGTGAAGCCATTTATTGTCAAACAACTGTGTTTACTCTTTTTAAATCATAATGACAACAGAAACTACCCAAATGACCCTCATCAAAAGTTTACATACCCCAGTTCTTAATACCGTGTATTGCCCCCTTTAACCTCAATGACAGCTTGAAGTCTTTTGTGGTAGTTGTGGATGAGGCTCTTTATTTTCTCAGATGGTAAAGCTGCCCATTATTCGTGGCAAAAAGCCTCCAGTTCCTGTAAATTCTTGGGCTGTCTTGCATGAACTGCACATGATATTGAGGTCAGGAGACTGAGATGGCCACTCCAGAACCTTCACTTTATTCTGCTGTAGCCAATGACAGGTCGACTTGGCCTTGTGTTTTGGATCATTGTCATGTTGGAACGTCCACGTACGTCCCATGCGCAGCTTCCGGGCTGATGAGTGCAAATTTTCCTCCAGTATTTTCTATTAACATGCTGCATTCATCTTGCCATCAATTTTGATCAAGTTTCCAGTGCCTTTGTAGCTCACACATCCCCAAAGCATCAGCGATCCACCTCCGTGTTTCACAGTAGGAATAGTGTACCTTTCATCATAGGCCTTGTTGACTCCTCTCCAACTGTAACGTTTATGGTTGTAGCCAAAATGTTCAATTTTGGTCACATTACTCCAAATGACTTTGTTCCAGAAGTTTTGAGGCTCGTCTCTGTGCTGTTTGGAGTATTGAAAGCGGGATGCTTTGTGGCATTTGCGTAGTAATGGCTTTCTTCTGGTGACTCAACCATGCAGCCCATTTTTCTTCAAATGCCTCCTTATTGTGCATCTTGAAACAACCACACCACTTTTTTTTCAGAGATTCCTGTATTTCAGCTGAAGTTATTTGTGGATTTTTCTTTGCATCACAAACAATTTTCCTGGCAGTTGTGGCTGAAATTTTTGTTGGTCTACCTGACCGTGATTTGGATTCCACAGAATCCCTAATTTTCCACTTCTTAATTAGAGTTTGAACACTGCTGATTGGCATTCTCAATTGCTTGGATATCTTTTTATATCCCTTTCCTGTTTTATACAGTTCAATTACCTTTTCCCGCAGATCCTTTGACAATTCTTTTGCTTTTCCCATGACTCAGAATCCAGACATGTCAGTGCAGCACTGGATGAAAGATGCAAGGGTATTTCAGGAGTCCAGAAACTCACTGACCTTTTATACATACACACTGATTACAAGCAAACAGATCACAGGTGAGGATGGCTACCTTTAGTAGCCATTCAAACCCGTTTGTGTCAACTTGTGTGCATGTTATCAGGCCAAAATCTCCAGAGTATGTAAACTTTTGATGAGGGTCATTTGGGTAGTTTCTGTTGTCATTACGATTTAAAAAGAGTAAACACAGTTGTTTGACAGTAAATGGATTCATCCAACCACTAACCATGAGTGAAAGAAAAGTTTGTGAGTTATCATTCATATTCTCTGACAAATGGGTAGAAAATCACAAATTCTGCTAGGGTATGTAGACTTATGAGCACAACTGTGTGTGTGTGTGTGTGTGTGTGTGTGTGTGTGTGTGTGTGTGTGTGTGTGTGTGTGTGTGTGTGTGTGTGTGTGTGTGTGTGTGTATATATATATATATATATATCCAAAATTAATCCGGCACTCAAAAAGTCAGAATACATTCACCTGTGTGCCTTTGCTGAAATAAACACGTATGCAATAGTCCAGAACAGTCCCCATTCAGAACAAGCACGGCACTCCAGGACTTGATGAAAAAAGTATTTATATAAACACAGAATGAAAATATATGTACATCACCATAGAGCACTAGCCTTCATAACCATGCTGCATTTCGGGCCCCGCAGGGTCCCTTCCTCAAATTATTGCAAGTGCTGGTTCCTGGTCTACAGCTTGCCTGCATTCTCCCTGTTCCTGAGTGAACAGGGAGAATGCAGGCAAGCTGTAGACCAGGAACCAGCACTTGCAATAACCTGAGGAAGGGACCCTGCGGGGCCCGAAATGCAGCATTGTTATGAAGGCTAGTGCTCTATGGTGATGTACACATATTTTCATTCTGTGTTTATATAAATACTTTTTTCATTAAGTCCTGGAGTGCCGTGCTTGTTCTGAATGGGGACTGTTCTGGACTATTGCATACGTATATATATATATATATTATATACATACACACACACTACCGGGGTGCCGTCCAAACAGTATAATAGGTAGACGTGGGTTCCATGGGTCAGGTTTTGCTTACCCCCCTTACGTGTATACACACAGAAACCAGGCGACACTCTCCGGATTTTCAATGAAAATAGTGTATTCAAAATCACTTATTAAAGGGCATGGTGCATACCAGGTACCAACGTTTCAATACTGCGCAAAGTACAAATGCTACAAATAAATAAATGCAACATTTGTACCTTGACAAAAACGTCCTGCGTGGCGTCGAAAAGTTGGTACCTGGTATGCACCTTGCACTTTAATATGGCACCTTCAATGACCAATTAATTGCAAATCTCATGTTAAAGATAGGCAAACTTTAGACGCCCAAACACAGACTTTGTTTGGGTGTCTACAGACTTTAGATGCCCAAAGCACGACAACTAAATTGTGACTGTTCGTTTGGGCGTCTAAAAAAAATAGGATTTTGATAACCTACCGGTAAATCCTTTTCTCCTAGTCTGTAGAGGATGCTGGGGACGACATCAAGACCATGGGGTATAGACGGGATCCGCAGGAGACATGGGCACTCTAAAGACTTTTCATTGGGTGTGAACTGGCTCCTCCCTCTATGCCCCTCCTCCAGACCTCAGTTGTAGGAACTGTGCCCAGGGAGGCTGACATTTCGAGGAAAGGAATTACTTAACTAGTGGTGAGATATCTACCAACTCACACCCTCAACCATGCCGCACACATGGCATTCAACATAACACACGCCAACAGGCATGAACTAATTGCCGCAACATGCTGAAACCAAGATAACACAACTTGTGTAACTGTAATAACTAAACTGCAGGTAAAGTACGCACTGGGACGGGCGCCCAGCATTATCTACGGACTAGGAGAAAAGGATTTACCGGTAGGTTATCAAAATCCTATTTTCTCATACGTCCTAGAGGATGCTGGGGACGACATCAAGACCATGGGGTCTATACCAAAGCTCCAGTACGGGCGGGAGAGTGCGGATGACCCTGCAGCACAGATTGACCAAACTTTAGGTCCTCATCGGCCAAGGTGTCAAACTTGTAGAACTTAGCAAATGTGTTTGACCCTGACCAAGTAGCTGCTCGGCAAAGTTGTAATGCCGAGACCCCCCAGGCAGCCGACCAGGATGAGCCCACCTTCCTAGTGGAGTGGGCCTTTACCGACGTCGGTAACGGCAATCCAGCCATAGACTGAGCTTGCTGAATCGTATTTCTAATCCAACGTGCAATAGTCTGCTTGGAAGCAGGACAGCCAATCTTGTTGTGATCATACAGGACAAACAGAGCCTCTGTTTTCCGTATACGAGCTGTTCTAGCAACATAGATTTTCAAAGCTCTAACCACATCTAGAGACTTTGAATCAGTGAATGTGTCAGTAACTACTGGCACCACAATAGGTTGGTTTATGTGAAAAGCAGAAACCACCTTTGGAAGAAAATGTTGGCGAGTTCGCAACTCTGCCCTATCTTCATGGAAAATCAGGTAAGGGCTCTTGTGAGACAAGGCTCCCAATTCAGACACCCGCCTTGCGGATGCCAATGCCAAATGCATCACCACTTTCCAAGTGAGAAACTACAACTCTATCTTTTGTAGAGGCTCAAACCAATCCGATTGAAGGAACTGCAATACCACGTTAAGGTCCCATGGTGCCACTGGAGGCATGAATGGAGCCTGGATGTGCAGAACCCCTTTCACAAAGGTCTGAACCTCTGGAAGAGAGGACAATTGTTTTTGGAATAACACTGACAAGGCCGAAATCTGGACCTTGATTGATCCCAATCGTAGGCCCGCCTCCACACCATCCTACAAAAAAATGGAGAAAACGTCCTAAGTGAAACTCTTCCGTAGGAGCCTTCTTGGATTCACACCAAGACACAGATTTTCTCCAAATATGGTAGTAATGTTTTGACGTTACTCCCTTTCTGGCCTGAATAAGGGTGGGCATGACCTCCTTAGGAATACCCTTCCTGGCTAGGATACGGCGCTCAACAGCCATGCCGTCAAACATAGCCGCGGTAAGTCTTGGTACACACACGGCCCCTGCTGCAGCAGGTCCTCCCGAGGAGGAAGAGGCCGAGGATCTCCTATGAGTAACTGCTGAAGATCTGGGTACCAAGCTCTTCTTGGCCAGTCTGGGGCAATGAAGATTGCTCGAACCCTTGTCTTTCTTATGATCCTGAGTACTTTTAGGATCAGCGGAAGTGGAGGGAAAACATACACTGACGGAAACACCCACTGGGTCACCAGTGCATCCACTGCTACTGCTTGAGGGTCTCTCGACCTGGAACAGTATCTCTGAAGCTTCTTGTTGAGACGAGACGCCATCATGTCTATTTGAGGAACTCCCCAAAGACTTGTCACCTCTGCGAAGACTTCTTGGTGGAGGCCCCACTCTCCTGGATGGAGATCGTGTCTGCTGAGGAAGTCTGCTTTCCAGTTGTCTACTCCCGGAATGAATATTGCAGACAGAGCTTGTAGATTTTTTTCTGCCCAGCGGAGGATTTTTGTCGCCTCTGCCATTGCCGCTCTGCTTTTCGTTCCGCCCTGCCTGTTTATGTATGCGTCTGCTGTTACATTGTCCGGCTGGATCTGCACGGGACGGTCTTGAAGAAGATGTACCGCTTGTTGAAGGCCGTTGTAAATGGCTCTTAGCTCCAGAACGTTTATGTGAAGGCAGGCTTCCTGTTGTGACCAGCGTCCCTGGAAGTTTTCTCCCTGAGAGACTGCTCCCCAGCCTCAGAGACTTGCATTCGTGGTTACTAGGACCCAGTTCTTAATCCCGAACCTGCGTCCCTCTAGCAGGTGAGAGCTGTGCAACCACCACAGGAGCGAAAATCCTGGTTTTTGACAGGATTATCTTTCTGTACATGTGTAAGTGTGACCCCGAACACTTGTCCAACAGGTCCCACTGGAATACTCTGGCATGGAACCTGCCAAACTGTATGGCCTCGTAGGCCGCCACCATCTTCCCCAACAACCGAATGCACTGATGGATCGACACACTTGATGGTTTCAATATCTGTTTTACTATTTTCTGGATTTCCAGAGCCTTTTCCAGCGGAAGAAATACTCTCTGAACTTCTGTGTCCAGAATCATCCCGAGGAAAGACAACCTTGTCGTCAGTTCCAACTGTGACTTTGGGTAATTTATGATCCACCCGTGTTGTTGGAGTATTGACAGGGAGAGGGATATGTTTTGTAATAACTGCTCCCTGGATCTCGCCTTTATCAGGAGGTCGTCCAGATAAGGGATTATACTGACTCCTTTCTAACGAAGGAGGACCATCATCTACGCCATCACCTTGGTGAATACCCTTGACGCCGTGCAGAGACCGAAAGGTGACGTCTGGAATTGGTAATGGCAATCCTGAATCGCGAATCTCAGATAAGCCTGGTGAGGAGGATAATTGGGAACATGCAGGTAAGCATCCTTTATGTCCACCGACACCAAGTAGTCCCCCTCCTCCAGACTGGCAATCACCGCCCGAAGTGATTCCATCTTGAACTTGAACCTTTTCAGGAATAAATTCAGATCTTTTAGATTTAGGATCGGTCTGACCGAGCCGTCCGGCTTCGGAACAACAAAGAGGCTTGACTAAAAACCCCACCCTTGTTGTGACAACGGTACCAGGACTATGACCTGGTCTTGACATAATTTTTGGATTGCCGCTGTTACTGCTTCTCCCTCTGGCGGAGAACCTGGCAAGGTCGATTTGAAAAATCAGCATGGGGGAACATCTTGAAAGTCGTTTGTATCCCTGGGATACTATTTGCAACACCCAGGGGTCCAGGCCAGACAGAATCCAATCCTGGCAGAAGAGTTTGAAACATGCCCCCACCCGAGCGGCCTCCCGCAAGGGAGTTCCAGCGTCATGCTGGGGATTTGGCAGAATTAGGGGTAGACTTTTGCTCTTGGGAACCTGGAGCCGGTGTGGGCTTCTTTCCCCTTCCCCTACCCGTAAAGAAGGGGGAACCTCTCGTCTTTTTGTATTTATTGGGCCGAAAGGACTGCATTTGCGGGTGATAGGTCTTTTTTGCCGGTGCAGGCGCAGAGGGCAAAATTGTTGACATACCTGCGGTAGCCGCCGAGACTAACGCATCCAGGCCATCGCCAAATAAGGCCTCACCTTTATATGGGAGAGCATCCATATTTCTTTTGGAATCTGCATCCGCGTTCCACTGGCGAATCCATAAGGCCCGCCTAGCCGATACTGCCATGGTAGCGGCTTGTGAACTCAAGAGTCCAATATCCTTCATTGCTTCCAGCATGTAGGCGGCAGCGTCCTTGATATTCCCTAACTTAAGGAGTATCTCATCTTTATCAATCGTGTCAATTTCTGATGACACGCTTTCTGACCATTTATCAATAGCGCGACTCACCCATGCGCAGGCAATAGTGGGCCTGAGTAGTGTACCATTGGTAACATAAATGGATTTCAGTGTCGTTTCTATTTTGCGGTCTGCCGGCTCTTTAAGAGAAGCCGTGCCAGGAGCAGGGAGAATTACCTTCTTTGTCAACCTGGAAAGTGCACTGTCTAACACAGGGGGTGACTCCCATTTTTCCTGTCTTCAAACGGGAAAGGATAAGCTATGTGAATCCTTTTGGGAATACAACATTTTTTATCAGAATTCACACACATCCCTTCAAACAGAGCATTTAGTTTGTGTGAAGGAGGGAAAGTGACTTTGGATTTATTTTCGTTACATAAATAAGCTTTCTCCTGAGGTATAGGAGTGCTTTCTGTAACCTCCAACACATCCCTTATAGCCACAATCATATATTGTATACTTTCTGCCAATTTATGATCTATCTCTCTGGATTCACTATCGTCGACACAAGAATCAGAATCCGTGTCGGTATCAGTGTTTACAACATTTGCAAATGGTCTCTTATGTGACCCAGAGGGGCCGCCCGCATAAGGAATAACAGCATCCTGAAAAATCACATCTTCCACATATTTTCTCCAGCATGCAGCCTTAGATTCAGACTTATCCAATCTATGGTTAATCAGATGCATACTGTCACGTAGCTCTTTCACCCATGCAGGCTCTTGGTGTGCCAGTAGCGCCACCACATTACAACTCTGTGTCCCTAAAATGGCTTCCTCCGGGGAGGAACTCCCTGCCTCAGACCTGCCTCACACGTGTACACCACACTCACAGACACACTGGGATTTATTTTGGGGACAGACCCACAGTAAAATCTGTCAGAGGGACACAGGATAGGAGCAGCCAGTTCACAAACCCAGGGCCAGTATTGCCTGTGAACACAGTATGTCCACAGCCCAAAAGCGCTTTTAAATAGTAATATACACTATCAAATGCACCACAATCGCTTTGTGCCCCCCTTTTATAGCACCCTGTACTTGTCAGAAGTGGAGGAGAGGACCAGTGTGTTATCTGCAGCCTGAGGAGAGAAAATGGCGCTGAGTAGTGTGCTGGCTGCCTGAGGAAGAAGCTCCGCCCCCACAATGGCGCATCCTTACACTCAGTGTCTTGACTTATTATTTATACTGGCGGGGGTAGGGCTGTGCCAGCGGCATCTTATACCCCCTTTTAGTCAGTTTGAGGCATTTTTCTTGCTGCCCAGGGTGCCCCCCCGCGCCCTGCACCCTGCAGTGCCTGTGTGTGTGGACAGCAATGGCGCATTGCGCTCCCGCCAGCCGCGCCGCACCTCAGCCGTCACTTACTTGATTGAAGATCATTCTTCTCATACTCACCTGTCTTCTGACTTCTGGCTCTGTGAGGGGGGCGACGGCGTGCTGTGGGAGTGAGCATCTAGACGCGGCTAGCGTTCAGTTCCCTTCAGGAGCTAATGGTGTCCTGTCAGCCAGAAGCAGAGCCATGAAACTCTGAGGAAGTTGGGTCTGCTTCTGCCTCCTCAGTCCCACGAAGCAGGGAGTCTGATGCCAGCAGATCTCCCTGAAAATAAAAAACCTAACAAGTCTTTTCAGAGAAACTTAGTAGAGCTCCTCAGAGTGCATCCAGTCGACCTGGGCACATTTCTAAAACGGAGGTCTGGAGGAGGGGCATAGAGTGAGGAGCCAGTTCACACCCAATGAAAAGTCTTTAGAGTGCCCATGTCTCCTGCGGATCCCGTCTATACCCCATGGTCTTGATGTCGTCCCCAGTATCCTCTAAGACGTATGAGAAAATATGTTTAGATAGGAAAAATACAGATGCTCAACCGACTTTTCAAACAATTGAATTCCCTCTATTGAAAGGGGCCGAACCGGCCATCTATCTACAGTATTATTATTATTATTATTATCAGTTATTTATATAGCGCACACATATTCCGCAGCGCTTTACAGATAATATTTGGCCATTCACATCAGTCCCTGCCTCAGTGGAGCTTACAATCTATATTCCCTTCCACATGTACACGCGCACACATTCATACTAGGGTTAATTTTGTTGGGATCCAATTGACTTACCAGTATATTTTTGGATTGTGGGAGGAAACCGGAGTACACGGAGGAAACCCACGCAAGTACGGGGATAATATACAAACTCCGCACAGTTAGGGCCATAGTGGGATTCGAACCCATGACCTCAGTGCTGTGAGGCAGTAATGCTAACCATTACACCATCCGTACTGCCCATACTTCTTACAAATGTGAAGGGGGTTGGTCCAGCCACAAAAAGTGCGCCCACGGCACGTGCACACAGTGACACGCCAGGGCTGCTTCAGCCTTTGTCCATCCATGAACAGTGATGTAGTTATAAGACAGCCACGTGTTCCAACTTGATCAGATCACAAGTGATCATTTACATCAGTGCCACTCATTTGAACAATATTCTGGATATGTAAAGCGACAAAAGAAAGTTTCTATGATTACCAGAGCGATCCCTGATGACAAGATTCCGGCCCTCTCTCAAGTGGATAGTCAGCAGGTAAGACATGAGATTCGGAAGATTGGTCACACGGTCATAGTTTTCAAGGCCCTAGGAAAATATAAAACACAGTAAAAAGGTAATTTTTCTACCTAATATAGATTAGGGGGAAAGGAAGACAAACTTCAGGGTTCAACTTATCGAGTGGATCCTCCTATTCATCCGTTAGAAAAGGAGTTCCTGTTTGTGACTATACATGTAACTTGCACTGTATTGTCCTTTTATTACTGTATTTATTGTTTATATGCAGTGCCTTTTTCTTTCAACAATTAAGGAGACTTATGGTAGACTTACCATGGTTAAATCTCTTTCTGCGAGGTACACTGGGTACCACAGGGAATATATCGGGGTGTAGAGATGGATCTTGATCCAGAGGCACCAACAGGTTAAAGCTTTAGACTGTCCCAGGATGCACTGCGGGGCCTCCTCTATATAACCCCGCCTCCAGGCACTGTGAGCTCAGTTTTAGTTAACCATTCCAATGCAGAAGCAGGCAAAAGAGAAGGCAGATGTTAGTCACATAGAACCATGTTCTCACGACAGGAGAATGGACCAGCGGCTAATGACATACAAACCCAAAGAAGCTAAGTGCGTCAGGGTGGGCGCCCTGTGGTACCCAAAGTACCTCGCAGAAAGAGATTTAACCATGGTAAGTCTACCATAAATCTCCTTTTTGCAGCGGGGTACACTGTGTTCTACAGGGAATACATCGGGGATGTCCTAAAGCAGTTCCTCAAGGGAGAGGAAGCACCTTAGCAAAGGAAGTCCAAAGGAAGAATCCTGGGAGGCGGAAGTATCAAAGGCATAGAACCTAATGAACGTGTTCACTGGGGACCACGTAGCTGCCTTGCACAATTGTTCTGCAGACGCGCCACGACGGGCCGTCCAAGAAGATCCAACAGACCGAGTAGAATGGGCCTTAATAGCAGCAGGAGCCGGGAGTCCAGCCTGCGCATAAGCTTGCGCAATCACCATTCCAATCCATCTGGCCAAGGTTTGCTTATTCGCAGGCCAGCCACGTTTGTGAAAACCAAAAAGTACAAAAAGGGTATCTGACCTCCTGATAGAGGCAGTCCTCTCCACATAAACACGGAGAGCCCTTACCACATCCAAAGACCACTCTTTGGAGGACAAGTCAGAAGAGATGAAGGCTGGAACCACAATCACTTGGTTAAGGTGAAAAAATTACACCACTTTATCTAAGTAACCTGGGTGAGTTCTCAGAACTGCCCGGTCATGATGGAAGATCAGAAATGGTGGATGACAGGACAAAGCGCCTAAGTTCGACACCCTCCTAGCCGAGGCAATAGCCAGCAGAAACAGGACCTTGGCAGTGAGCCATTTAAGGTCCACTGACTCAAGAAGATCAAATGGAGACTCTTGCAGGGCATTCAGGACAACAGACAGATCCCATGGAGCCAAAGGAGAGACATAGGGAGGCTGAATCCATAGTACGCCCTGAGTGAATGTATGAACGTCAGGAATACATGCAATTTTGCTCTGAAACCACACTGACAAGGCAGATATGTGAACCTTGAGGGAGGCCAGACGAAGTCCTAAATCCAGGCCTTGTTGCAGAAAAGCCAAAAGTCTGGAAGTACTAAACTTGTAAGCATCGTAATTCTTAGCGCCACACCAGGTGAAGTAAGAATTCCAGACCCTATAATAAATCCGTGCAGAAGCTGGTTTGCGGGCCTTTTTGCATAGTTTGGATAACCGCCTCATATAATTCTTTGGCCCTCAGGAGTGAAGCTTCAAGAGCCACGCCGTCAAAGCCAGCCTGGCCAGGTCCGGATAGACACAAGGGCCCTGAACGAGGAGATCTGGGTGTTGAGGAAGTAGAAAAGGATGCTCTATCGATAGACCCTGCAGGTCTGAGAACAAATGCCATCTGGGCCACGCTGGAGCGACTGGAAGTAGTATTCCTCCTTCTTGCTTGAACTTCCGTAGTACCCTGGGCAGGAGTGACATTGGAGGGAACACGTAAGGCAGCCGAAAGTTCCATGGAATTGCCAGTGCATCCACGAACGCTGCTTGAGGATCCCTTGTCCTTGATCCGAAGACCAGAACTTTGTGATTATGTCGAGACGCCATCAGGCCTACATCTGGTAGGCCCCACTTGTCCACTAGGAGTTGAAAGACTTCCGGATGAAGACTCCACTCTCCAGTGTGTACGTCCTGATGACTGAGTAAGTCCGCTTCCCAGTTGAGGACCCCCAGAATGAACACTGCCGATATTGCTGGCAGATGGCGTTCCGCCCCAATAAAGTATTTTTGATACTTCCATCATTGCCATGCCTGCTTCGAGTGCCGCCTTGATGATTTAAGTAAACCACCGTGGTGGCGTTGTCTGATTGTACTTGAACATGCCTGTTCTGTATCAGAGGCAGGGCAAGAGTCAAAGCATTGAACACACTGGGGGTCATTCCGACCCGTTCGCACGCTGCTTTTTTTTGCATCCGTGCAAACGGGTCCGGAATGCGCATGTACAGCAGGCGCAATGCGCAGCGACTGAATTAAAGAAGAAAACGATCGCTACCGCGATCGCACTGTGATTGACAGGAGAAATGCGTTCCGGGGCGTCAACGGACCGTTTTCAAGGAGTGGAGATCTGAACGCAGGCGTGTCGAGGCATTTGGTGGGCGGATGTCTGACGTCAATTCCGGGACCTGAGACACTGAAGTGATCGCAACAGGTAAGTAAGTCCAGACCTACTCATCTGCACAAAACTTTTTTGCATAGCTCGGCTGCACAAGTGATCGCAGCGTTGCTATGCAAAAATCCACTCTAACATAGGTGATAATTCATAGTTGATCGCAGCAGCAAATTTGTTAGCAGTTGGGCAAAACCATGTGCACTGCAGGTGTGGCAGATATAACATTTGCAGAGAGCGTTAGATTTGGGTGGGGTATTTTGTTTCTGTGCATGGTAAATAATGGCTGCTTTAGTTTTTACTCTACAATTTAGATTTCAGTTTGAACACACCCCACCCAAATCTAACTCTCTCTGCACATGTTATATCTGCCCCCTCTGCAGTGTGCATGGTTTTGCCCAACTGCTAACAAATTTGCTGCTGCGATCAACTCCTCGCCATCTGGTACTATGGAGTCTTATTAAAAGTGGATAATGTATTATCCGACCTGTGCTCCCCTGCCCTGGTAGATATAGTGGGGTCCCTCTATGGCCACAGTGTCCACGCCAGCGTCGCCGTCCATCTCCTAAGACCGCGACCAGAACGCGATTTAATGGCGGGTCCCACCTGGGGGACCCTCTTACCTAAGAAGCAGCCACGCGATCCAGGAGAGCGTCTGCGGTGGTGTGCCTAGGAACTGGAGCGTCTCCGCCGCAAGTACCCGGGAACAGAGCCAGCGGTAGTATGCGACACCGCTGGGGAGGTGATGGAGCAACAGCACAGTATGTCACACTGACATATGAAGTGCTGCAGCTCTTGAAGTCTTCTAAATAGCTTTTTCAGGGCTGCCTGCGCAGCCCACCCTTTTAAGTGACCTGCTTATACAGGCACCAACTCTAAAACTGAGCTCACAGTGCCTGGAGGTGGGGTTATATAGAGGAGGCCCCGCAATGCATCCTGGGACAATCTAAAGCTTTAGTCTGTTGGTGCCTCTGGATCAAGATCCATCTCTACACCCCGATGTATTCCCTGTGGAACACAGTGTACCCCGCTGCAGAAATAAATATATTTTTGTAAAAAGGCGTTTCTATTGCTCAATCAGACCTTGCTTGATAGTTAATTCAAGTTGCTCATGTCCCAATGAAATGCACAAATCTTGTGACACAAGTGGTTAGACTGCAAATAGACAGAATCGGGAAAGTCCTTTTCATATTTGTTGTTAGGGCACAGCTAAAACCACAGATAATCTATATTTCCCATAATTCTCTCACCTTCATCTCACACCAGTTACGTTAACATTTGGAAAGTTACTTTCTTACAGCACAGTACAAATGTTTCCTTAATTTACTAGGATTATTTAAAAATAAATATTGAAAGTTAAAACACATTAAACAGTGCAGATTATAATAATATTGTGAGACACCTCTTTTCCTTACTACATCTGATAGTATGGGTACGTCAACCTATTTGTAAACGCAGAGACATGAATCCACAGATACTTACACCAAGCTCTTCTGAGTACTGTGAGGATATTGAAGAGTTCAGATCAATACTTTCCGTCCCATCCTGTAAAAGAACATTACAGAAAAATGAGAATGATGTAACACAAAAGAGAAATTGAAAATAAGATTTTACTCACCGGTAAATCTATTTCCGGTAGTCCGTAGTGGATGCTGGGAACTCCGTAAGGACCATGGGGAATAGCGGGCTCCGAAGGAGGCTGGGCACTCTAGAAAGATTTATGACTACCTGGTGTGCACTGGCTCCTCCCACTATGACCCTCCTCCAAGCCTCAGTTAGGACACTGTGCCCGGACGAGCGTACATAATAAGGAAGGATTTTGAATCCCGGGTAAGACTCATACCAGCCACACCAATCACACCGTACAACTCGTGATACTATATCCAGTTTGACAGTATGAAAACAACTGAGCCTCTCAACAGATGGCTCAACAATAACCCTTTAGTTAGCAATAACTATTTACAAGTATTGCAGACAATCCGCACTTGGGATGGGCGCCCAGCATCCACTACGGACTACGAGAAATAGATTTACCGGTGAGTAAAATCTTATTTTCTCTGACGTCCTAGTGGATGCTGGGAACTCCGTAAGGACCATGGGGATTATACCAAAGCTCCCAAACGGGCGGGAGAGTGCGGATGACTCTGCAGCACCGAATGAGAGAACTCAAGGTCCTCCTCAGCCAGGGTATCAAATTTGTAGAATTTTGCAAACGTGTTTGCCCCTGACCAAGTAACAGCTCGGCAAAGTTGTAAAGCCGAGACCCCTCGGGCAGCCGCCCAAGATGAGCCCACCTTCCCTTTGGAATGGGCTTTCACTGATTTAGGATGCGGCAGTCCAGCCGCAGAATGCTCCTGCTGAATCGTGTCACAGATCCAGCGAGCGATAGTCTGCTTAGAAGCAGGAGCACCCAGCCTGTTGGGTGCATACAGGATAAATAGCGAGTCAATTTTCCTGACTCTAGCCGTCCTGGAAACATCATTTTTCAAGGCCCTGACTACGTCCAGTAACTTGGAATCCTCCAAGTCCCTAGCAGCCGCAGGCACCACAATAGGTTGGTTCAAGTGAAAAACTGATACCACCTTAAAGAGAAACTGGGGACGAGTCCTCAATTCTGCCCTATCCATATGGAAAATCAGATAAGGACTTTTATATGACAAAGCCGCCAATTCTGATACACGCCTGGCCGAAACCAAGGCCAATAACATGACCACTTTCAACGTGAGATATTTTAGATCCACGGTTTTTAGTGGTTCAAACCAATGTGATTTTAAGAAACTCAACACCACGTTGAGATCCCAAGGTGCCACTGGAGGCACAACTGGGGGCTGAATATGCAGCACTCCTTTTACAATGTCTGAACTTCAGGTACTGAAGCTAATTTTTATTGGAAGAAAATCGACAGAGCCGAGATCTGTATCTTAATGGAGCCTAATTTTAGGCCCATAGACACTCCTGCTTGTAGGAAATGCAGAAATCGACGTAGTTGAAATTCCTCTGTTGGGGCCTTTTTGGCCTCACACCAAGCAACATGTTTCCGCCATATGCGGTGATAATGTTTTGCAGTAACATCTTTCCTGGCTTGAATCAGCGTAGGAATGACTTCCTCCGGAATGCCCTTTTCCTTTAGGATCCGGCGTTCAACCGCCATGCCATCAAAACGTAGCCGCGGTAAGTCTTGGAACAGACAGGGCCCCTGCTGCAGCAGGTCCTGTCTGAGCGGCAGAGGCCATGGGTCCTCTGATATATAGTTTCTTGAAGTTCTGGGTACCAGGCTCTTCTTGGCCAATCCGGAACCACGAGTATCGTTCTTACTCCTCGCCTTCTTATTATTCTCAGTACCTTTGGTATGAGAGGCAGAGGGGGGAACACATAAACCGACTGGTACACCCACGGTGTTACCAGAGCGTCCACAGCTATCGCCTGAAAGTCCCTTGACCTGGCGCAATATCTTTTATAGCTTTTTGTTGAGGCGGGACGCCTTCATGTCCACCTGTGGCCTTTCCTAATGGTGTACAATCCTTTGGAAGACTTCTGGATGAAGTCCCCACACTCTCGGGTGGAAGTCGTGTCTGCTGAGAAGATCTGCTTCCCAGTTGTCCACTCCGGGAATGAACACTGCTGACAGTGCTAACACATGATTTTCCGCCCATCGGAGAATCCTTGTGGCTTCTGCCATCGCCATCCTGCTTCTTGTGCCGCCCTGTTGGTTTACATGGGCGACTGCCGTGATGTTGCCTGATTGGATCAGGACCGGCTGGTTTTGAAGCAGAGGCCTTGCCTGACTCAGGGCATTGTAAATGGCCCTCTGTTCCAGAATATTTATGTAGGGAAGTCACCTGACTTGACCAAAGTCCCTGGAAGGTTCTTCCCTGTGTGACTGCCCCCCAGCCTCAAAGGCTGGCATCCATGGTCACTAGGACCTAGTCCTGTATGTCGAACCTGGGGCCCTCTTGAAGATGGGCACTCTGCAGCCACTACAGTAGAGATACCCTGGTCCTTGGAGACAGGGTTATCAGCCTAATGCATCTGAAGATGCGACCCGGACCACTTGTCTAACAGGTCCCCCTGAAAAGTTCTTGCATGGAACCTGCCGAATGGGATTGCTTCGTAGGAAGCTATCATTTTTCCCAGGACTCGTGTGCAATGATGCACCGATAACTGTTTTGGCTTCAGGAGGTCTCTGACTAGAGATGACAGCTCCTTGGCTTTCTCCTCCTGGAGAAACACTTATTTCTGGTCTGTGTCCAGAACCATCCCCAGGAACAGTAGACGTGTCGTAGGAACCAGCTGTGACTCTGGACTGTTTAGAATCCAACCGTGCTGTTGTAGCACTTTCCAAAATAGTGCTACCCCGACTAGCAACTGCTCCTTGGACCTCGCCCTTATAAGGAGATTGTCCAAGTACGGGATAATTAAAAACTCCCCTTTTCGAAGGAGTATCCTCATTCCGGCCATTACCATGGTAACACCCTCAGTGCCATGTACAGTCCAAACGGCAGAGTCTGGACTTGGTAATGGTAATCCTGTACCACAATCTGAGGTACTCCTGGCGAGGATAGTAAATAGGGACATGCAGGTAAGCATCCTTGATGTCCCGGGATACCATGTAATCCCCCTCGTCCAGGCTTGCAATAACCGCCCTGAGCGATTCCATCTTGAACTTGAATTTTTTTTTGTATGTGTTCAAGGATTTTAAATATAAAAAAGGGTCACACCGAACCATGCGGTTTCGGTACCCCAAAACCGTGTGGAATAGTAACCCCGTCCTTGTTGGAGTAGGGGCACCTTAAGTATTACCTGCTGGGAATACAGCTTATTAATTGCCTCTAGCACAGCCTCCCTGCCTGAGGGAGTTGTCGGCAAGGCATATTTGAGGAAACGGCGGGGGGAAGACATATCGAATTCCAGCTTGTACCCCTGAAATACTACTTGAATGAAACAGGGATCCACCTGTGAGCGAGCCCACTGATCGCTGAAATTTTTTAAACGACGGCCCCCTACCGTACCTGGCTACACCTGTGGAGCCCCCGCGTCATGCTGTGGACTCAGAGGAAGCGAGAGAAGAATTATGATTCTGGGAACAGGCTGACTGGTGCAGCTTTTTCCCTCTTCCCTTGTCTCTGTACAGAAAGGAAGCGCCTTTGACCCGCTTGCTTTTCTGAAGCCGAAAGGACTGTACCTGATAATACAGTGCTTTCTTAGTCTGTGAGGAAAATTGAGGTAAAAATATTTCTTCCCAGCTGTTGCTGCGGATACGAGGTCCCAGAGACCATCCCCAAATAATTCCTCACCCTTATAAGGCAGAATCTCTATGCGCCTTTTAAGGGCAGCATCACCTGTCCAGTGACAAGTCTCTAATACCCTCCTGACAGAATGGACATTACATTCATTTTGGATACCAGCCGGCAAAATATCCCTCTGTGCATCCCTCATATATAAGACGACGTCTTTAATATGTTCTCATGTTAGCAAACTAGTATGTTTGACAGGGTCACCGACCACGCTGCAGCAGCACGCTCTGCAGGTTTCAGTCTAGTACCCGAGTGTGTAAATACAGACTTCAGGATAGCCTCCTGCTTTTTATCAACAGGTACCTTCAAAGTGGCCGTTCCTAAAACGGCAGTGCCAAACCTATTTTGACAACCGTGTGAGCGCCTTATCCACCCTAGGGGATATCTCCCAGCGTAACTTATCCTCTGGCGGGAAAAGGTACGCCATCAGTAACTTTTTAGAAATTACCAGTTTCTTATCAGGGGGAACCCACGCTTTTCACACACTTCATTCATTCATCTGATGGGGGAACAAAACACTGCCTGCTTTTTCTCCCCAAACATAAAAACCCATTTTTAGAGGTTAATGTCAGAAATGTGTAACACATTTTTTTGCCGGGATCAAGTCACGGATGTTCCTAGTGGATTGTGTATATGTCTCAACCTTGTCGACACTGGAGTCAGACTCCGTGTCGACATATGTGTCTGCCATCTGAATGAGCGGGCGTTTTTGAGCCCCTGATGGCCTTTGAGACGCCTGGGCAGGCACGGGCTGAGAAGCCGGCTGTCCCACAGCTGTTACGTCATCCACCCTGTTATGTAAGGAGTTGACACTGTCGGTTAATACATTTTACCTAACCATCCACTCTGGTGTCGGCCCCACAGGGGGCGACATCACATTTATCGGCATCTGCTCCGTCACTATATAAGCCTCCTCCTCAAACATGTCGACACAGCTGTACCGACACACCGCACACACACAGGGAATGCTCTGACTGAGGACAGGACCCACAAAGCCCTTTGGGGAGACAGAGAGAGAGTATGCCAACACACACCAGAGCGCTATATAATGTGGGGATTAACACTATAACTGAGTGAATTTTCCCCCATAGCTGCTTGTATATACAATATTGCGCCTAAATTTAGTGCCCCTCCTCTCTTTTTAACCCTTTGAGCCTGAAAACTACAGGGGAGAGCCTGGGGAGCTTTCTTCCAGTTGCACTGTGAAGAGAAAATGGCGCCAGTGTGTCTGAGGGAGATAGCTCCGCCCCTTTTCCGCGGCCTATTCTCCCGCTTTTTTCTGGATTCTGGCAGGGGTATTTACCACATATATAGCCTCTGGGGCTATATATTGTGGTATTTTTGCCAGCCAAGGTGTTTTTATTGCTGCTCAGGGCGCCCCCCCCAAGCGCCCTGCACCCTCAGTGACCGGAGTGTGAAGTGTGCATGAGGAGCAATGGCGCACAGCTGCAGTGCTGTGCGCTACCTTGGTGAAGACTGATGTCTTCTGCCGCCGATTTTCCGGACCTCTTCTTGCTTCTGGCTCTGTAAGGGGGACGGCGGCGTGGCTCCGGGACCGAACACCAAGGACTGGGCCTGCGGTCGATCCCTCTGGAGCTAATGGTGTCCAGTAGCCTAAGAAGCCCAATCCGGCTGCAAGCAGGCGAGTTCGCTTCTTCTCCCCTTAGTCCCTCGCTGCAGTGAGCCTGTTGCCAGCAGGTCTCACTGAAAATAAAAAACCTAATTCTATACTTTCTTTCTAGAGGCTCAGGAGAGCCCCTAGTGTGCATCCAACCTCGGCCGGGCACAAGATCTAACTGAGGCTTGGAGGAGGGTCATAGTGGGAGGAGCCAGTGCACACCAGGTAGTCATAAATCTTTCTAGAGTGCCCAGCCTCCTTCGGAGCCCGCTATTCCCCATGGTCCTTACGGAGTTCCCAGCATCCACTAGGACGTCAGAGAAATAACAATTACCATTATAAACAAGCACAATATTTGCAGATTTGAAGTTATAGGGCCGAATTCAATTAGCCGCAAAAGAAAAAAATAATTTACATCGAATGGCGAAGTGTGCCTATTCGGTTGTCCACGAAAACGGCTTTGCTGTAATTTTACCGCAAGTTTAAATTCACCAACTCCGAGCAAGAGATTGGGAAAATTCCTATTTTAAATTTCAAATGTTGGGATTTGGTTCAGAAACCCTGGAACACCCCCCTAAATGACTAATTAGGCACTTCGAAGTTTTGAATTATTTTTGATTGGCCAATAAGGACATGTCATTTTTGGGATAAAAAGTGCAAAATGATGGATATTGGCGTAAAAGTATAGGATAGGTATATTTGGGCGCATTAGGGGAGAGTGTTTTTAGACTTGCAGGTGGGAGTAATCAATCTGTTTTCACTTCTTTTTTTTCTTCTTTTTTTTTTAGTCTCCTAAAATGATACAGCTACATACTTATACCCATTTTTATGTACCCCAGATTTAATAAGAGCTTTCTGTCATTTTTTTTAATGCATATAACAGCCATTTGACCAAATTTAAGTACCAGAAATATTTTTATTATAACCAATAATAAACTTCTATGCCAGAGGTTCCCAAACGCGGTCCTCAAGGCACCCCAACAGTCCAGGTGTTAAAAGTATCCATGCATTGCCACAGGTGACTCGATTTAACCATCTGTGCTGAGCCATGGATATACCTAAATACTGGACTGTTGGGGTGCCTTGAGGACCATGTTTGGGAATCTCTGGGGCAGATGTATTAACCTGGAGAAGGAATAAGGAAGTGATAAATTAGTGATATGTGCAAGGTGATAAAGGCACCAGCCAATCAGCTACAATATGTAAATTAACAGTTAGGATCTGATTGGTTGCTGCCTTTATCACCTTGCACATATCACTGGTTTATCACTACCTTATGCCTTCTCCAGGTTAATACATCTGCCCGACTGTTCTATGCTGTTATCCGATGTTAGTTTACCTTTTTTTTGGGGGGGGGGGGGGGGGGAGGAGACAGGCACATTTATACATTTTTCACTTTCTGCACCAAATTTTAAAGTAGCCCAGTTTTTGCGATTTAGCAATTTAATACGCAAGTCGTGTGAACATGCATGAGGTATTTTCGTGGCAAAAAGGAAATTAGGTTTGGAACAATACTTATATCTGAGGTGGATACCGCCAACTAGTGTGAAAAACTAAAACATCTGAAACTGTGGTAGTCTTTTCTAAGAGGTGGATTGTAAACCCTGTACTGGATATTACCAGATCAGAAGATTAGCTGTAGACGGCATAGCAGAACAAATCTGACAAAGCAAAAAAGGAGCTGGGTGCCGCAGCTGCTGTGGATGGTAAGGTAACATTTACTGCACTATAAAAACCCCATTTGTAGGAACTATATTAAGTAACAGAACTGCACGGGTGGTGGGGTCATGCTCTGATTTTCCCACTTGAGAAGTGACAATACTACACTGCATTTATATTTTAAACATTTTGCATTGAACAGAGCAGGGAAAAGGTCATATTTAAAAAGCCAAAAGGTCAGAATGAAGGTGGCTATTTTATATACTGAAATAAAATGAAGCTGCTGAACTACTGTCATGTATTAAGATTTGTTTCGCAATCTGTCTTTTAAACTTGTCCTAGCGCTCGTTCACATTCTTCCCTTACCATGCATTGTAAACCTAAATGTCCCCACTCCTCAGCTAATAGCTTTCATCAGCAGCATAACGCAGCCGAAACAAGATACAAAGCCCATTCACAACTGAACACGCTTGGGGGCATTATTATGTGTACCTAGGCAGTGGCACACAGAGGCTCCATGTAGGTAAAAGGAAGCAGCTCCGCAGTCTTTTACAGAGGCATTTGATTCATTAAGCTACACAAAATGGCAAGTATGCCTCCAAGTTCAACCCCTGACCTACAGAGCTGACAATCTGTACCAAATTTACACTTCTAATGTGGATTTCAGGCTCTCAGAAAAAGGTGTCAATCCTGTATTTTATCATACATAAATAGTGCACTACTATTTCTCTTACATCCTAGAGGATACTGGGGTTCCATTTAGTACCATGGGGTATAGACGGGTCCACTAGGAGCCACGGGCACTTTAAGAATTTGATAGTGTGGGCTGGCTCTTCCCTCTATGCCCCTCCTACCAGATTCATTTTAGAAAATGTGCCCGGAGGAACCGGTCACGCTTATGGAAGCTCCTGAAGAATTTACTGCATTTATTTTCGGTTTGTTATGGGGGGGGCAACCTCTTGAAGGGTTAATGGTCCCGTTCCCCGCTGACAGGACACTGAGCTCCTGAGGGAACTATTCGCAAGCCCCACCACGGCGAGTGTACATTCCCGCAGCACGCCGCCACCCCTAACAGAGCAAGAAGAAAGAGTGGCGAGTACTAAGCCGGCGTCCCAAATAGCGGGTCGCCGGCCATTATGGCAGCATGAGGGTACGGAGACACACAGCTTCTACCCGGGGTGGAATGAGTCTCCAGACACAGTATACAGCTGCGTCTCAGTACACTGTGCACAGTACCCACACTGGCAAAAACAGCCTTAAAACGGTTCTCTCCATTTTAAGCACCAGATTACCTCAACCAGTAAAAAAAAAGTGGGAAGACCGCGCACCATTGAAGGGGCGGGGCCTTCACTATGAGCAGATCCAGCAGCTTACCAGCGCCATTTTCCCTCTGCAGTGGACACAGACGCTTACTGACAGGGACGCGCAGCTCCTCCGCAGAGACTCCAGATTACCTCAGCGGTACCAGGAAGTCATAGCAGGGGGGGGAATGATTATTAGTGTACTAAGGGCCTAATTCTGAGTTGATCGCAGCAGCAAATTTGTTAGCAGTTAGGCAAAATCATGTGCACCGCAGGAGGGGCAGATATAACATGTGCAGAGAGAGTTAGATTTGGGTGGGGTGTATTCAAACTGAAATTTCAATTGCAGTGTAAAAATAAAGCAGACAGTATTTACCCTGCACAGAAACAAAATGACCAACCCAAATCTAACTCTCTCTGCAAATGTTATCTCTACCCCCCCTGCAGTGCACATAGTTTTGCTCAATTGCTAACAAACTTGCTGCTGCGATCAGCTCATAATTACCCCCTAAAGTCCCTTATCAGGGTACTTAGTCTGCGACCCGGCTAAGCTTGGCATTAGCTATAAGGGCACTGTGGGGGCTGGCTGGATTTGGAGGGGAGGGATGCTACTCTATCACAGGGAATAGAGACTTTTATAGAGGCTATCAGAGATATTCTGCAAATTCCTGATAAGGTGTCAGAGGCAGAGCCGGATTAAGGGGGGGGGTCTCTGGGGGTAAGTAACCCCAGGCCCCCCTGCCTGCAAGGGCCCCCCGCGCCACAAGCCGCCACAGATCGGATCTCTATTAAGGATCCGATCCACAGGGCTGCGCTCACCACTGACAGCAGCCTGCTGTCAGCGGCGAGCGCAGCCCTGTGGATCGGATGCTGTCAGCGGCGAGCGCAGACCTGTGGATCGAATGCTGTCAGCGGCGAGCGCAGACCTGTGGATCGGATCCTTAATAGAGATCCGATCTGTGGCGCGGTGCTCACAGACGCCGGCGCTGCAGGGCTTTGCTGGGCTGCTTGTGGAGCAGCAGCTCAGTGCCGGCTGCTCAGGGATAATGACGGCGTCTCACGCCCTGCGGTGCTACCAGCGAGTGGTGGGCTGGGTGCCGGTACTCACCCTGGTAGTGTGCTGGTCTTAGTTTGTGCTGGTCCTGGTTTGTGTTATGTGTGTGCAGAAGCCATGATGTGTGTAGGTTATATGTGTAACATGTATCTCTATCTATATACACAGTATATATATATATATATATATATATATATACACACATGCACACAGTATATATATATATATACACACACAGTATATATATATATATATATATATATATATATATATATATATATATTCATGACGCTGTGAGACCCTGACAAACTTATTCTTGAGTGCTGTTTATTACCCTGTCTGTATAAATATATATATATATATATATATATATATATATATATATATATTAATATTATGTTAGGGCACCCCTGCCTTAAATACCCCGGGCCCCTCAATGCCCTAATCCAGCTCTGGTCAGAGGAGTGTGAGGAATCTTATTTTAATGTAAAAAAGAAGTCCTCAGTCACTTTTCCTGCGTCAAAGGAATTGAATACCTTGTTTGACGAACCGTGGGTTAATCCTGATAAGAAATTTCAAATCCCTAAAAAGGTTGCTCTCATCTTTTCCTTTTCCTCTAGAGGATAGGAAAAAATGGGAAAATCCACCAATAGTCGACGCAGTAGTCTCTAGGCTGTCACGTAAAATTGTATTGCCTGTACCTGGTGTAGCCTCCCTAAAAGATACGGCTGATCGTAAAATTGATACTACACTCAAATCATTATACACAGCTGCTGGGGTGGCCCAAACACCCACTATTGCATGTGCGTGGATCACAAAAGCCATTGCTAAATGGTCAGGTAACCTAATTGAGGGGTTACTTGTCTAGGGGGGGGATGTTGTTTTACTCCTGCAACATATACAGCACTCTGCAAACTTTATGGTGGAAGCCATAAAAGAGATTGGCTTGCTTAATGCACGCACCACCGCTGTGGCAGTGTCAGCACGCAGGGGCTTGTGGCTACGTCAGTGGACTGCTGATGCGGACTCCAGGAAAGGTGTGGAAGGGCTGCTTGTTTGAAGACGAACTAGACAAATGGATCTCCAAAGCTACGGTGGTTACACGTATCTTCCTTCCGCAGTTCCCCCAGCCAGGAAAGTTTACTCCGCGGCAAATTTACAGTCCTTTCGGACAGCCAAGTTTAAGAGTAAATCCAGAGGTGCTTCTACATCTTCCAGAGGTGTAAGAGGTAAACCACGCAAACCAGCAACTGCAGGTGCTCAGGAACAGAGCTCAGGCTCTTCTTCCTCAAAGCCTTCAGCATGACGGTGGACCGTGATGCCTGGAGGGCTGTCAGGTGGAAGCCCAACTAAAATTCTTCAGTCACATCTGGTCAAGTTCATGCCGGGATCCCCGGGTCATAGATCTTATTTCCCTGGGCTACCAGCTTCACAAGAGGAAAGTATAACTTTACAGCAGGCCATACAAAAACTGGTATAGACTCAAGTCATTGTTCCAGTTCCACCTCATCTGAACAACAAGGGGTACTATTCCAACTTGTTTGTAGTACCGAAACCGAATGGTTCGGTACAACCAATTCTGAACCTCAAGTCCTTGAATACGTTTTTAAGAGAGTTCAAGTTCAAGATGGAGTCTCAGAGCGGTGATCTCAGGTCTGGAGGAAGGGGAATTCCTTGTGTCTCTGGATATCAAGGATGTGTACCTTCACATTCCGATCTGGCTGCCTCATAAAGCTTATCTACCGTTTGAACCGCAGTACTGTCACTACCAGTTCCAGACCCTGCCATTTGGTCTCTCCACGGCACAGAGGGTATTCACCAAAGTGATCGCAGAGATGATGTTTCTCTTTCGCAAGCAGGGAGTGAACATAATTCCGTACCCGGACGATCTTCTGATAAAGGCGCCGTCCAGGGAGAGGTTGCTGGACAGCATTGGCCTCTCAACCAAACTTCTCCAGGATCACGGGTGGATTCTGAACCTTACGAAATCTCACCTAGAGCCAACACGGAGGCTCCCATTCCTGGGAATGACACTGGACACGGAGTCGCAGAAAGTGTTCCTTCCGTTGGAAAAGCCATTGGTAATCCAGTCGATGGTTCGGGATGTCCTGAAGCCAACCAGGATATCGGTGCATCTATGCATTCGCCTTCTGGGGAAAATTATGGCCTCTTACGAGGTGCTTCAATACGGAAGGTTTCACGCAAGACCCTTCCAGCTCGATCTGTTGGACAAATGGTCCAGATCGCATCTTCACATGCACCAGAGGATCCGTCTTTCGCCAAAAGTCAGGATCTCCCTTCTGTGGTGGCTATAGATTTCTCACCTCGTCGAGGGTCGGAGGTTCGGAATTCAGGACTGGATCCTGTGAACCACGGACGCAAGCCTCAGAGGTTGGGGAGCAGTCACCCAGGGGGTGCAGTTTCAAGGAAGATGGTCAAGTCAGGAAGTCACCCTTCCAATCAACATTCTGGAACTTAGGGCCACATACAGCGCCCTTCTGCAGGCCTCTTATCTTCTTCACGATCGGGCCATTCAGGTCCAGGCGGACAATGTGACGGCAGTGACGTACATAAACCGACAGGGCGGAACGAAAAGCAGAGCAGCAATGTCAGAGGTGTCAAAAATTATCCTGTGTGCAGAAAAAAACGCTGTGGCGTTGTCAGCGGTCTTCATTCCGGGAGTAGACAACTGGGAAGCAGACTTCCTCAGCAGAAACGACCTGCACACGGGGGAGTGGGGCCTTCACCCTGAAGTGTTCAGGTGCTTGACACGTCGGTGGAGATATCCACATATCGACATGATGGCCTCTGGTCTCAACAAGAAGCTAAAGCGGTATTGTTCCAGGTCGAGAGACCCACAGGCAGTGGCGGTAGACGCTCTGACGACTCTATCAGATGGTGTACGTGTTTCCTCCACTTCCTCTGATCCCAAGAATTCTCAAAAGAATAAAAAGGGAAAAGGTTCAAGCAATACTCATTGCTCCGGACTGGCCAAGAAGGGCCTAGTATGCGGACCTTCTGGAGATGCTCCTCGAAGATCCGTGGCCTCTACCTCTTCGCGAGGATCTTCTGCAACAGGGCCCATTCGTCTATCAGGACTTACCGCAGCTACGTTTTACGGCATGGAAGTTGAACGGCTGATTTTAGCCAGAAGAGGGATCACTAACAAAGTTATCCCGACTATGGGGGTAATTCTGAGTTGATCGCAGCAGGAACTTTGTTAGCAGTTGGGCAAAACCATTTGCACTGCAGGGGAGGCAGATATAACATGTGCAGAGAGAGCTAGATTTGGGTGGGTTATTTTGTTTCTGTGCAGGGAAAATACTGGCTGCTTTATTTTCACACTGCAATTTAGATTGCAGATTGAACACACCACACCCAAATCTAACTCTCTCTGCACATGTTATATCTGTCCTCCATGCAGTGTACATGGTTTTGCCCAACTGCTAACAAAGTTCCTGCTGCGATCAACTCAGAATTACCCCCTATGATCCAAGCCAGGAAGGGGGTAACATCTCTTGGTGTGAGCGCAGAAAATATTCTGCTGTGGAATTTCACCTGGAACATTTCCTGCTTTTTCTGCAGGCAGGTGTGGATGTTGGCCTACGTCTGGGCTCCATAAAAGTCCAGATTTCGGCCTTGTCCATTTTCTTTCAAAAACAATTGGCTTCTCTCCCTGAGGTCCAGACGTTTTTAAAAGGTGTTCTGCGCATCCAACCTCCCTTTGTGCCTCCCATGGCACCTTGGGATCTCAATTTGGTGCTGCCGTTCCTCCAATAGGACTGGTTTGTACCGTTACAGGAGGCTGACGTTAAGTACCTTATGTGGAAGACTGTCACATTGTTGGCCTTGGTTTCAGCAAGATGTGTGTTGGAGCTAGGGCCGTTGTCTCACAAGAGTCCCTACTTAATTTTTCATGACGACAGAGCTGAACTCAGAACTCATCACCAATTTCTTCCTAAGGTGGTGTCCGTGTTTCACATCAACCAACCTATTGTGGTTCCGGCTGTTACGGACACCTCTGCTACTTCAAAGTCTTTGGATGTTGTGAGTGCTTTGAAGTTGTATGTAAAGAGAACAGCTAGTCACAGGAAATCTGACTCGCTGTTCGTTCTATATGATCCCAATAAAATTGGGTATCCTGCTTCAAATCAGACAATTGCACGCTGGATCAGGTTCCCTCTACTAGGTCGGTGGGTTCTTCCTGGGCTGCTGCCCGTGGTGTCTCGGCTTTACAGCTCTGCCGAGCAGCTACCTGGTCAGGTTCAAACACGTTTGCTAAATTCTACAAGTTCGATACTTTGGCCTCTGAGGACCTTCAGTTTGGTCAATCAGTTCTACAGGAACCTCAGCACTCTCCCACACGGTTTGGGAGCTTTGGTACATCCTCATGGTAGTAAATGGAACCCCAGTATCCTCTACAGGACTACGAGAAAAGGATTTACCAGTAGGTAATTAAAATCCTATTTTATCATAAGACTTCTGATTGCTGTGAATCAGGCTGTTGTAATGAGGAGGTATACACCATGACAGATGCAAAATATCAAAATACTGTACCCCGAGGGAGCAGAAACTTTTCTGTCTGAAGTTATGGAAAGTGTTATGGGACACTTCCTTCTAGACTAATAAGTGACCGTAGAGATGAGGCTGCAAAATGGTCAGATACATAATAACATGAGATTCACTTTCCTGCACGTATCTTAATAAGCCCCATACAGACTTCTATCACACTGTTCTCACTGCTCACCTCTGCTATCGCTGTATGCTGCTGTGTGAATGGCAGCTGTGCAGGGCAGGAGGGAGAATCTGCTGCCTGCAAGGGAGACCGAGAGAAGCTCCTGCTTCTCCCATTTTGATGCTCTATGGTGCGGCTAAAATGCTGTTCGAGGTAACCGAACACCCATCCTGAGATAGGTTTGAATGCAAGCAACAAACAGCCAGGCTTTTTACTGCTTGATAAATGTAGTAATTTTGCCATACCCCTAGAGGATTATGAAAATAGCATTAAATTACTGTAAGTGGGTTAATGACAGATAAATCTCTTCTCTCTCCAACATCAACCTTTGATAAATAATACTGAAATACAATAACCATTTTGTATTTGGGCTTTGTTTGTTTTTTTCAAAATTCAGGGCACAAAACTGTATAGTAAAAATAAAGTGCATCCAGTGTTCATGCTATGGGGCAGATGTATTAAGCCTGGAGAAGGCATAAAGAAGTGATTAGCGCAAGGTGATAACGCACCAGCCAATCAGCTCCTAACTGTAATTTTTCAAATCTGTAATGATTGGCTGGTGCGTTATCACCTTGCGCTTATCACTGCTTTATCACTTCTCCAGGTTAATACATCTGCCCCATAGCGTGAACATGTGCACAATATCCACCTGTTTTGTAAGGTACAATGAATTGTACCTAGCTGCTCTACCAACACGGCTGCATACACTGAGAAAGGCACATTTAGTAAATAATGTAATTTTGCCTTGTTAAATAGCTCTTATTGCCGTTTCATAGACTAATACGCTGTCTAGATGATTCCAGTATCACTATACCGCCAGGTTCAGACTCTCGTATTACACGCTAATGTAAAAATCTTTGTAAAGAGGGCAGGGAAGAGATCTACTATACTAGGGGGAGCAAAAGATTCCTATCTGGCTGCGCTTCCACAATAGGGTAAAATTACGAATGCCATCTGAAAATGGCATTAGGTGGTGGTAGCTATTGGAGAGAAAAACCTCTGAAAACGAAGCTTTTCAGAGCTTGTTAAATAACCCTATACAGAAATATGGTGTGATGGCTTAAGAAACTTTAGTGAACACTTAAGAAATCAGGGATATCTTCAGCATTATATTACTAGTAATATATTAAAAAACTAACTTTATTATACCATAATCTTGCAAAAAATATGTTTTTGCAGGATAGATGATGTAACACTGTTTAATAAATAGGCAACTTTGTCTGAAATTCATCCCATACTATATGGGCTCATGAGCACATTGTGCCTTGTCTATACAGTGCATTACACTCTGCTCTGCATGGGAGCAAGCATGTGCATGTTCGATCAGTGTACTGTCAAGTAATAATGGGAAAGCAGACAACAGTCACACAAACTGGCAACCACAGACGACAAAGGTTAAGGTCACAGGTGGTCATTATTTCAGTCCAATGGATTTTAATGTACAAGTCCCATCTGCATACCCTCCAACATTTTACATATAAAAATCGGTACAAATTAGGAAAAGGCGCGTGGTCAGGGGTAAAGGGGGCGTGGTCACGCCCCTTTTCCTATACTTTCAATGGAAGTTTGTAGAGCTAAAAATCAGTACAAACCATAAAAAAAAGGTACTGTACCTGCCAAAAAGGTACAGTTGGAGGGTATGCATCTGGTGCACTCTGCTTATTAAGGAGTACAGGTGTGATGATGGGCTATATAATGGAACATGTTTGGTGTATCTCCATTGTGGAATAGATGCCCCTGTACTCCATTAGGATAACAAAGCAGTGTTCTACTGTATTACAGCACTGGTGTATTTTATAAAGAGGAGAGCAATTCCCTAAAGACAGTAAACACAGTAAAGCACAGGGCTTTTTTTTGTTTGTTTTTGTAATTCCCTCCAAGGAAACAGGCCTGGGTGTGGAAAATGGATTTCAAACTACAAGATGCTAAAATGTCTTGCTTATTTAGATAAAGTTTCATTTGATGCTCTACACACATCTTAATGGCGAATTCTCCAAGACACAACAGCTGGGACAGTTCCGATACTGCAAGTGCTCACAGTCAGCGAGCAAAACAGTAAACTGATCCGCCGAGTGATTCTGGCAGCAGAGCCTGCTGGCAGTCAGAGCCTGTCAGGGATTTCTGAGGGAAATAGTCTGCCAACGTCATTTTAACTCCAAACCTTCCAGAGCCCCAAACCCCAGCATGTGAACAGATACTGACCCAAATCAGTCAAACCTTCCAGAGCCGCAAACCCCAGCATGCAGGATACGAACAGATACTGGCCCAGATTAGTCAAACCTTCTAGAGACCCAAACCACGGAATGCAGCATGTCAACAGATACTGGCCTGGAACAGTCAAGCCTTCCAGAACCCCAAACCCCAGCATACAGCATGTGAACACATACTGGCTCGGATCAGTCAAAGCTTCCAGAGGTCCAAACCCCAGCATGTGAACAGATACTGGCCCAGATCAGTCAACCCTTCCAGCCAAACTCCAGCATGCAGCTGGTGAACGGATACTGACCCAGATCAGTCGGCCCTCCCAGAGCCCCAAACCCCACCATGCAGTCCGTCTCCCTAGACTTCGGTCAGTAACGCAATTTAGTGGCGGGTCCCGCCTGGGGGACCCTCTTACCTCCTCCCCGTAGCAGCCACGTGAACCAGGAGAGCATCTGCGACCGTGTGCCTAAAGCCGTAGCGTCTCCACCGTAAATACCCGGGAACTGAGCCGCGAGAGTATGCAACGCCGCTTGGGAGGTGATGGAGCTGAAGTGTCAAAATGACATACAGCGCTGACAGCCAAGTTTTAAAAAAAAATTCTGTCAGAAAAAGCTTTTCAGGGCTGCCCAGTGTAGCCCTCCTGCTGCTACAGGCACCAACTCGAAACTGAGATCACAGTGCCTGGAGGCGGGGTTACAGAGGAGGCCCCAATGCACCCTGGGACAGCCTAAAGCTTTATCCTGTTGGTCCCTCTGGAACAAGATCCACTCTACACCCCAATGTTTTCCTGTGGAACACTGTACCTCCTTGCAGAAATTTAAATGAAATTATATATATATATATATATATATATATATATATATATATATTTTTTTTTTTTTTATTTTTTTTTACAGGTGAACTACACTTCCCAGCAATCCTGTCCCAGCATGATGGCACTCATTGAACCATAAGTGTCTGCATGCACAGACATCAATTGCCCGTCTGCTCCTCTACTCCATCTGTAAAAATATATATATATATATATATATATATATATATATATATATATTATATATATAAAAAAAATTAAAAAAACCAGGACATGGACACGGAGTAATGTATTATTTTATTAAATAAACAATACCCCCACACAAATCTTACCAATTTATGACGCACAAAAAAAAAAAAAAAAAAACTAAGTGATAACGTCCTCTTGCTCCATGCAGCATCCATGAATATTGGCGGGGAAAAAAACAAAAGCACGCTGCTAATGCTCCTCAGAAAGCTCAATTGCAAATGAGAGGTCACATGGGCCTGGGGATAAAAATATTCAAGGGCCTATTGTGAAAAATGGGGGAGGTGTGATCGTGCTGTGTGGATGTGGCCAGAGCCATGTGGGTGCGTACACCCCTACAATACCAGCTCCAATGTCTCACTAAATATATAAAACAATGCATAATTTTGTGAGAAAAATAAAAATAAGGAGATTTATGGTAGACTTACCATAGGTAAATCTCTTTCTGAGAGGTACACTGGGTTCCACAAGAAATACATCGGGGTGTGGAGTTGGCTCCTGATCCAGAGGCACCAACAGACTAAAGCTTTGACTGTTCCCAGGATGCACTGCATGGCCTCCTCTATAACCCCGCCTTAGTACACTGGAGCTCAGTTTCGTTAACCAGTCCAATGCAGTAGCAGGTAAAAAAGAAGGCAGATGTTAGTCGCATAGAACCACATTCTCACGACAGGAGTAGGGACCAGCGGCTAATGCCATACAAACCCAAAGAAGCTAAGTGCGTCAGGGTAGGCGCCCTGTGGAACCCAGTGTACCTTGCAGAAAGATTTAACTATGGTAAGTCTACCATAAATCTAATTTTCTGCAGCGGGGTACACTGTGTTACACAGGGAATACATCGGGCATGTCCTAAAGCAGTGCACAAGAACCCGGCGTCCAAAGGAAGCATCCTGGGAAGCGGAAGTATCAAAGGCATAAAACCTAATGAACATGTTCACTTAGGATAGGACCACGTAGCCGCCTTGCACAATTGTTCAATGGATGGACCTCGGCGGGCCGCCCAAGAAGGTCCAACAGACAGAGTAGAAAGGCTTTGATAGCAGCAGGAGCTGGGAGACCAGCCTGCGCATAAGCTTGCGCAATCACCATTCTAATACACCTGGCCATGGTTTGCTTATTCGCAGGCCAGCCACGTTTGTGAAAACCAAAAAGCACAAAAAGGGTATCGGACCTCCTGAGAGAGGCAGTCCTCTCCACATAAATACGGATAGCCCGTACCACATCCAAAGACCGCTCTTTGGAGAACAAACCAGAAGAGATAAAAGCCGGAACCACAATCTCTTGGTTAAGGTGAAAAGAAGACACCACCTTATTCAAATAAACAGGGCGAGTTTGAAGAACTGCCCGGTCACGGTGAAAAATCAGAAAAAGCGGACGACGGGACGAAGCTGCTAAGTTCGACACCCTCCTAGCAGAGGCAACAGCCAGCAGAAACACGACCTTAAGCGTAAGATACTTAAGGTCCACAGACTCAAGAGGTTCAAATGGAGACTCTTGTAGGGCATTCAAGACAACAGACAGATCCCATGGAGCCACAGGAGAGACATAGAGAAGCTGAATCCGTAAAATGCCTTGAGTGAAAGTATGAACGTCAGGAATAGACGCAATCTTCATCTGAAACCACACCGACAAGGCAGAGATATGAACCTTGAGGGAGGCCAGACGCAGGCCCAAGTCCAGGCCTTGTTGCAGAAAAGCCAAAAGTCTGGAAGTTCTGAAATTGTATGCGTCGTAATTCTTAGCAGCATACCAGGTGAAGTAAGAATTCCAGACCCTGTAATAAATCAGTGCAGAAGCTAATTTGCGGCCCTTCAGCATAGTTTGGATAACCGCCTCGGAGAATCCTTTGGCCCTCAGGAGTGAAGCTTCAAGAGTCACGGCATCAAAGCCAGTCTAGCTAGGTCCGGGTAGACACAGGGGCCCTGAACGAGGAGGTCTGGGCTTTGCAGGAAGGTGAAGGGGACGCTCGATCGATAGACCCTGCAGGTCTGAAAACCAATGCCGTCTGGGCCACGCTGGAGCGACTAGAAGTAGTATTACTCCTTCTTGCTTGAACTTCCATAGTACCCTGGGCAGGAGTGACACTGGAGGGAACACGTATGGCAGCTGAAAGCTCCATGGAATTTCCAGTGCATCCACGAACGCTGCTTGAGGATCCCTTGTCCTTGATCCGAAGACCGGAACGTTGCGATTGTGTCGAGACGCCATCTGGTCTACATCTGGTAGGCCCCACTTGTCCACTAGGAGTTGAAAGACTCCACTCTCCGGCATGTACGTCCTGATGACTGTGGAAATCCGCTTCCCAGTTGAGGACTCTGGGAATGAACACTGCCGACATTGCTGGCAGACGGCATTCCACCCAACTAAGGATTTTTGACACTTCAATTATTGCCATGCGGCTTCGAGTGCCGCCTTGATGATTTATGTATGCCACCGTGGTGTTGTTCAATTGTACTTGAACAGGCCTGTTCTGTATCAGAGGCAGGGCAAGAGTCGAAGCATTGAACACCGCCCGCAATTCCAGAATGTTTATCGGGAGGAGAGATTCCTCCTTGGGCCACAGACCCTGGAGTGAGTGTTGCTCCAGCACAACACACCAACCCCTCAGACTGGGGTCCATAGTCAGTAGGAACTAGCTGGAGAACAATAAGGGACGACCCCTGCTCAACTGTTGGTCCTGTAGCCACCAGCTCAGTGACAGACGAACTTCCGGAGTCAAGGAGATCATATGAGTCCTGATCCGATGAGGCAGACCATCCCACTTGGAAAGGATTAACCTTTGAAGAGGGCGGGAATGAAATTGAGTGTACTCTACCATGTTGAAAGACGACACCATGAGGCCTTGTACTTGCATCGCCAAGTTTATCAACACTCTTGGGCGAGAGAGGAAGTATCTGATCCTGTCCTGAAGTTTCAGGACTTTCTCAGGAGATAGAAACAATCTTTGGCTGTGTGTGTCCAACAGTGCCCCCAGGTGCACCATGCTCCAAGCAGAGAGCAGTGAGGACTTTTTCCAGTTGATGAGCCACCCGTGGGCTTGTAGGAATTGGACCATCATGTCCAGATGACTGAGGAGGACATTTGGGAGTTCGCCAGGATTAGCAAATCGTACAGATATGGCAGGATCCGGATTCCCTGATGGCAGAGAAGGGCAGTCATCATGGCCATGACCTTGGTGAAGATCCGAGGGGCTGTGGCCAATCCAAATGGCAGAGCCCGGAATTGATAATGTAGGTTGCCAATAGCAAAACGCAGATATTGCTGATGCGATATGGCAATAGGTATATCAGGTTCCATGGCCAGTACAACAGAGCGCAGAGTTTCCATACGGAATTTGGACACCCTCACAAATTTGTTCAATAATTTGAGGTTGAGTATAGACTGAAAGGACCCATTGGGTTTCGGGACTAGAAACAGGGTAGAATAGTAGCCCCTGCCTCTCTGGGACAGAGGTACGTACACAACCAGGTGTAGGGCTTGCGCTTTCAACGGATCCGAAGGAATAACCGTCGTGCAGAACTGGCGAGGGGGACATCCCTTGAAGAGACTGCATACCCGTGAGCGACAACTTCCCACACCCAGGCGTCCGATGTGGACTTTAACCAAGCCTGGGTGAACTGCAGAAGTCGGCCTCCCTCCCTTGGATCCCCCAGGGGGAGGCCCCGACCGTCATGCAGCAGGCTTGTATTGTTTGGAAGCAGGCTGACGGGCAGCCCTGGATTGTTTAGGTTCGGGCTTAGTGGTTTTGGAAGTACGAGCCTGTCTCTGGTATGCCTGACTCTTTGCTTTCCCTGGAGGTCGAAAGGAATGAAAAGTGGAACTCTTAGCCTTCGGTGCAGAAGGATTAGTACTTGGGAGACACGCAGTCTTAGCAGTCACCAAGTCAGTCACAATCTTGTTCAGATCTTCCCCAACTAGATGTCTCCCTTAAAAGGGAGCACCTCCAAGGTCTTTTTGGAGTCCAGGTCCACCTTCCAGGACATCAAACACAGAATTTTGGGAGACAGTATAGACGTAGTAGACGCCTTGGCTGCCATTACACCTGCCTCAGAGGACGCCTCCTGAATATAGTGGGAGTTGGTGGTAATATGAGACAGATATTGTCTGGCAGTGTCAGAAATATCCTGAGGTAGCTCTTCCTCTAATGCCTGAACCCATGCTTCAATTCCTTTTGCGGCCCAGGAGGCTACTATAGTGGGTCTATGTACAGCACCGGTAAGGGACTAAATAGACTTCAGGCATCCCTCCACACGCTTATCTGTCCGTTCCTTCAGTGAGGTGACAGCGGTGACAGGCAGAGTAGATGACACCACAAGACGGGCGACATGAGAGTCCACCGGCTGTAGATTATCTCACTTGTTACTCAACTCCGCAGGGGTAGGATAATAAGCTAGCATCTTCTTAGACAGGGAGAATATCTTTCCTGGAGAAGACCAGGATTCCTGACGTTAGTCGATTAAATGGTCAGAATGTGGTAAGTCTATTTTAGAAACCTTTTGATGTTTGAACTTGTCAGATTTCTTAGACGCCATAGTGGGATCTACCTCATCATCAATTTGTACAATCAGCTTAATAGCCTCCACTAGGTCAGGAACATCAACCCGAGTTGTAGGTTCCTCGTTAGAAGCAACTGTATCAGTGTCTGATGGATCAGTATATTCCCCATCCTCATCAGAATTATCTGAAATAATAGTGGATTGTGAGGAGGAAGTGGCCCGCTTAGATGACCCTTTGACCCCAGAGGGATGTGGGGTAGATTTTTGTCTAACCAAAGATTGATTTAATTGTTGTACCTTGGTAGACAGAGTGTCCGCACAGGATGGATTAACTACAGGAATAATATGTGGCTGTTATGGCACAGGAGGTCCCAAAGGGGCGTAAGACGCGTCACAAGCGCATTCAGCATACTTGAGAATGCTACCCAAGGTGGCTCCTGAATGGCTACAGGGGCTGTGGGCTGACTGGGAGCTGTATGGCACCCAGTACACAAACCATCAGTTTAAACTTCCACCTCAGGTAAATTCTTGGTACAAGCACTGCATGATGCAAAAGCATCCGTGGATTTCCCGCCCTGTGTGGCAGACATTATAGTGAATGTAGCCGTAGAGCGTAACAGTACAATATAGCCAGACAAATACAATACCTGCAAATAACCCCCTAATTTATGTGACAGTAAATACAGGACACAGAGAATTAAAGCGGTATTAGGTGACTGAAATACACAGTGAAACACACTAAACAGTATATACTGTGTAACTGTGTAGCACTATATATGAGACCCTGATGCACCTAGCCCCTCAAAGTACAGAATACAGTGAGAGCAATAGGTGCGATACACGAGGAGAGAAATCCACACTACAGCTACAGGCACACCCAGTCACAGTTACAATGCAGAAATTATTTCAGACAAACAATAAAACTGCACTGGACTAGTAAAACTACATATACATATATATATATATATATATATATATATATATATATATATATATATATATATATATACACACACACACACACACACACACACACACACATACATACATACACATATATGTAGACATATGTATATCCACACACACATATATATATATATATATATATATATATATATATATATATATATATAGCAAAGACAAACGGGCGGCTCTCCACAGGACTTCAGAAATCACCAAAGCAGCAGACAGCTTAGTATATCAACGTTTCAGGCACTCTTTATTAGCACCTTTCGTCAGGTCAGAAGTACACTTGTTGTGAACTAACACTGTCTAAAATGACATGTAGAATACTTAACCGACTGTAAATGTACAGCGCTGAGTAAACAGGTAGATTTACAGAGGAGACATTGCCCTGCAGTCCTGGAGATCAGCAGCAGCTACTTGTGAAAAGATGGCACCCAAATCTCTGTCAGAGAGTGAGGGAGAGTAAGGAGCAGCTCCAGGGCGGGAACACCAGCAGTAGATGGCGCCCGAGCTGGGGGTGGGTCTAAAGGTCAAGTGCCTTATCCCCTATGCTGGTCCTCACCACCGGGTACTGTGGAGCCTTGTGAAAAAGGATTTTTGTGAAATCCTACCTGTGCTCCCTGCCCTGGTGGATATAGTGGGGTCCCTGCTCTAACACTGTGTCAACGCCAGCATCGCGGTCCATCTCCTAAGATCACAACCGGAACGCGATTTCGGCGGGTCCCACCTAGGGTACCCTCTTACCACCTTCCAAGAAGCAGCCATGTAATCTTGGAGAGCGGCAGCGGCATGTGCCTGAAAACCGGAGTGCCTCCGCCACAAGTACCTGGGAACTCGGCCAGCGGGTGTTTGCGCCGCTGCTGGGAAGGTGTTGGAGCCGCAGCACATTATGTCACTAGGACATAAAAGTGCTGCAGCCCTTGAAGAAACTTCTAACAAAAGCTCTTTTCAGGGCTGCCTAGCGCAGCCCACCCTGTTAAGTGACCTGCTCTGCAAGCACCAACTTACAAACTGGTTAACGAAACTGAGCTCCAGTGTCCGGAGGCAGGGTTATAGAGGAGGCCATGCAATGCATCCTGGGAACAGTCAAAGCTTTAGCCTCTGGATCAAGATCCAACTCTACACCCCGATGTATTCCCTGTGGAACAGAGAATACCCCGCTGCAGAAATAATCTTAATAGTTATGATATATGGCCGACCACGTGGCCAGCTGGTGGCTAGTGATTATCATGCTGCCATAATGATGGGTCTATTATTATATGGAGGCCTGGAGCTGGAGCTCTATCCACCCCATTGTTATTCTGGCCCTGACTAGGGAGATTCTCCATAGGAATGAATGGGGATGCGCTGATTGGTCAGTTTGCGGCAGCTCTGACTAGTAAGTTTGTCCACATTCATCCTTATGGAAGTGTGTCCCGGACCCCGAGTGACCTCTCACTCGCAATGGGGCATTTTTCTGTTATTTTTGCCAAGACTCGAGGATGCTACAAAGAACAAAGAGGATATGATCCTCAATTTTTTGTAAGCATTCATTTGTAAATGAGGATTTATTTAATAAAATACTACAGTACTTGATGTCTGTATCCTGTTTTATTGTTTTCTTATTTTTTATTTTTTCCCACAGGTGGTTTGACAAATCCAATCATTCTGGGGCAGGCTTGCTGGTTGTCCACTTGTAAAAAAACATTATTATTATTATTATTATTATTATTATTATTTAACTATTTAATTTTACTATTAACTCTGCACTCAACGCCTTGGGGAGTGGAGAAGAGCCCTGTACTGAAAGTCCAGGTCTGTTTGCCCTTATTGAGGAGGTCCCCACTTCCTTAGTGACTCCAGACCTGGGCTGACCAATTTGGGGTTTGCATCTGTAATGGCATGGGCACCCCATGATGTGTGTCCACCTGCTACATCGCCAGCTGCCTTGGCTGGTTCTACTAAGTAGCTGGTTTTTGGAAATAGTGGGGACCCCGTGCTGTTTTTTTCCACACTATTTTCCACTACTTACCTTTACTAAACCTTGTACTACAACAAAGCCTGCACAGAACCACAAATCATAGTGATTTATACAGTCGTTTACTACTGTAGGCCACATAATGATAGAGTATTGTATCGTAAACAGGTAATATGACGCCTCTTTAGACAGAATATACAGTATACAATGGACATTGTCATTGAACTTCTGCTAACGGTCAAATCTTCTGGTTACTAACTACTGGATTTTTGTCAGCAATCAGCAGATGTCCAGCGGATTGCAATAGAAAGCAAAACGGATTCTTAATAAATTTACCCCCTAGTGTGCTTTTGTTACAAGCAAGTTGGAACTCAGCAGCTCAGCACAGAACTGAAACAAACAGCTTATCTAGCAGCAGAATTTTATTTCAACTTCTGGATGAGATGAATGGAATTTCACTCACCCAAACTCATGTATACCTGAGCTATTATGCAACTATACTGTTTACAGACTTCTGCAGGTGGCTTGCAGCACAATTTATCCCCCATCATATCAGCACATGGGAAGAGCAAGGTCTCCTGCCTAACAAATAATTCTCACTCACTTTAGGGTAAGATTTCATAATCAGTACAGTAGGGTTTTGCTTTATTGAATAAGCATCTTCCTTTCCCAATAATAGTACTTTATTAGACGCTGGGATCCTTGCCACTCTCTCCATTCAAAAGTATCTTGCGCCTCATATATCCATAACGTTTGTCAGACATTGCTCAGATCTCTCTCTCTGTAGCAGGAGAGGTCTGATGCATGGTGACTAACCGAAAGCCTAAGGCTGAATATACAGCTGGCGTATGAACTATAGTTTTTCCATGCATCTTGAACATACAGCATCCAACTCTCTCGGGAGACTCTCGAATTTCGGAGAGCTCCCCTGCACTCCTGCGAGAGTAAGTCAACGGCATTGAGCAGTGAGCTCGCAAAGATGCATTTCACAACACCATGTCACTCCCCGACAAACACCCACAATCCGCCCGCCTCGATTTCCGCAATTGCGAAAATTTCTAAAGCGCTAGTAAAAAAAAAGAAGTGTATTATAAATATGTGTTCGATATATTACCAAAAAACAAACAAAAACAACACTTATAGCACTTTGATGAGAATTACGGATATCATGGCACAACTGGATTTTTTAAACAATATACTGTATCAAGGGGGAAGACCCTCACAAAAGTACAGCCGCCATTCACTCAATAATTAGGAAGAGAAGGGGTTATAGCAACTTATTAAAACCCCTCTAAAAGATTTAAAATGCAAAAATACGTGTTGAGATGTTCTGGTAGGAATACAGTTTAAGGGTTTAGCAGACAGGAATGGCCAGCTTATTACTGCTATAGAAATGAGTGCAGCAATGTTGACATTACAAGACTAGTATGGGAGGTAATGTAAAAGCAATGCTATCTTCCTTCAGATATTAAGGACTAGGGGGGTTATTCAGGTTTCTTAGCAAACCAAAAAAGTACTCTACTGGCCAAAACCATGTTGCCCTGCAGGTGGGGCGTTTTTTTTTACATTTTGATTATTTTAATAGAGTTACAAAATAAATGTAAAAACAAACATAACTGTAATGAGAGCAGTGAACCACAAACAAACTGCATACTGTAAATTCATAAGCTTCTTGTATAATGAAAAAAATAGTTGGTTCCAGAAAGGATAAATGATCTAATGGATAGACAGTTTATAAAAAGGCTAAAAGAGATATTTAATAGACCCCACCTCTAAGTTCAGACTGTGCCTCATTTGGTCTTACAATGCATCTCAATTGGCTTAAACACCGTTTTGCCAAGTTTCGGTTGGAATAGTCTGTTTTCAATAGTTTGTTCAGAACCTTCTAAATACTTTACATGCAGCCAAACCCAACAGACGTAGGGCATGTGATTTCATAACAATACACATCCTGTTCACTTCATTGCTTAACTAAGTTTCCTGGCCAGCTCCTTCAGCCTCACCCACTAGACATTCATCAAGGTTCCTTAGAAGACATTCATCAAGGTCTGGTTCTGTCAATTTACAAATCAACATAAAATACAATTCAATTAATTTTCTTTTGTCTGTTGAGTTTAATATTTGTATATCCTGATACAACAGCAGTGATCAAACTTAAGTTAAAACAGCTTCAAATAGACAGGTTGTATGCACAATTTTGCCTCATGAACCCACTGCTTTAAGAATTTTATGGAACTAGGGCATTTATATGTAAACTAAAGCTGGCGCTTAAAAGTTTGCATTAAAGAGATATAGCTAGTAGTTGGAACAAGTTTTGGCCTGGAATTAGAGTGCTGCAGAAACCCCTTGACAAACCAACTTAAATCAACTTATGCCAGCTGCGATGAAGGGGTTAAACACTCCTGTATGCCTACACAGAATGGGGAAAAAATGGATCAATGAAAAGCACCACCACACAACCATCACTTTGCCTACTAACATCTGCCACGCCAGGTCCACGACCCAACCCAGCTTGAGTAAGACGATGACTGACCGACAATCTTTTAGTCAAGAGCAACACAACCAGAGTCTGGTTCCCAGAGCTTACAATGCTGTAACACGAGCATCAGCCTGCCATTTATGAGGACTTTATGATATTCAGTCCACCCTTGCAGAACGGACTTTCAGCACAGAGATCAATTAAGAGAAACTAATGGAGGAAAATAACTGAACAGACTTGGAAGATTGAAACAGACCTAACACTGTCAGCAAAATTTATTCCTAAAAATATTGGCACATAAATTAGCCAGCTGCACTGACGTTATAGATAAAACGTTATTGTCCGAAGTACAAAAAGCTGCAAATGGATATAAAGCACCTATTTGTGACAAAAAACAAAAATATATCTCGTAGGGTAATCCGAGCTCATCAGTGCTCTAGGCTGGAGCCTTAGCTGGCTAACGAAAGATTCAGCTATGGATATTGGATTGGCAGAAAGCATTGAATAAAAAAGTTGCCATGTAAATGGAATTTTCAGAATAATAAGAATTTACTTACCGATAATTCTATTTCTCATAGTCCGTAGTGGATGCTGGGGACTCCGTAAGGACCATGGGGAATAGCGGCTCCGCAGGAGACTGGGCACATCTAAAGAAAGCTTTAGGACTATCTGGTGTGCACTGGCTCCTCCCCCCATGACCCTCCTCCAAGCCTCAGTTAGGATACTGTGCCCGGACGAGCGTACACAATAAGGAAGGATTTTGAATCCCGGGTAAGACTCATACCAGCCACACCAATCACACCGTATAACCTGTGATCTGAACCCAGTTAACAGCATGATAACAGAGGAGCCTCTGAAAGATGGCTCACAACAATAATAACCCGATTTTTGTAACAATAACTATGTACAAGTATTGCAGACAATCCGCACTTGGGATGGGCGCCCAGCATCCACTACGGACTATGAGAAATAGAATTATCGGTAAGTAAATTCTTATTTTCTCTAACGTCCTAAGTGGATGCTGGGGACTCCGTAAGGACCATGGGGATTATACCAAAGCTCCCAAACGGGCGGGAGAGTGCGGATGACTCTGCAGCACCAAATGAGAGAACTCCAGGTCCTCCTCAGCCAGGATATCAATTTTGTAGAATTTTACAAACGTATTTGCTCCTGACCAAGTAGCTGCTCGGCAAAGTTGTAAAGCCGAGACCCCTCGGGCAGCCGCCCAAGATGAGCCCACCTTCCTTGTGGAGTGGGCATTTACAGATTTTTGGCTGTGGCAGGCCTGCCACAGAATGTGCAAGCTGAATTGTACTACAAATCCAACGAGCAATAGTCTGCTTAGAAGCAGGAGCACCCAGCTTGTTGGGTGCTCACAGGATAAACAGCGAGTCAGATTTCCTGACTCCAGCCGTCCTGGAAACATATATTTTCAGGGCACTGACAACGTCTAGCAACTTGGAGGCCTCCAAGTCCCTAGTAGCCGCAGGCACCACCAATAGGTTGGTTCAGGTGAGACGCTGAAACCACCTTAGGGAGAAACTGAGGACGAGTCCTCAATTCCGCCCTGTCCGAATGGAAAATCAGATAAGGGCTTTTTCAGGATAAAGCCGCCAATTCTGACACGCGCCTGGCCCAGGCCAGGGCCAACAGCATGACCACTTTCCATGTGAGATATTTTAACTCCACAGATTTAAGTGGTTCAAACCAATGTGACTTTTGGAACCCAAAACTACATTGAGATCCCAAAGTGCCACTGGAGGCACAAAAGGAGGCTGTATATGCAGTACCCCTTTTACAAACGTCTGAACTTCAGGGACTGAAGCTAGTTCTTTTTGGAAGAAAATTGACAGGGCCGAAATTTGAACCTTAATGGACCCCAATTTCAGGCCCATAGACACTCCTGTTTGCAGGAAATGTAGGAATCGACCCAGTTGAATTTCCTCCGTCGGGCCTTACTGGCCTCGCACCACGCAACATATTTTCGCCAATTGCGGTGATAATGTTTTTGCGGTTACATCCTTCCTGACTTTGATCAGGATAGGGATGACTTCATCCGGAATGCCTTTTTTCCTTCAGGATCCGGCGTTCAACCGCCATGCCGTCAAACGCAGCCGCGGTAAGTCTTGGAACAGACAGGGTCCTTGCTGGAGCAGGTCCCTTCTTAGAGGTAGAGGCCACGGATCCTCCGTGAGCATCTCTTGAAGTTCCGGTTACCAAGTCCTTCTTGGCCAATCCGGAGCCACGAATATAGTGCTTTCTCCTCTCCGTCTTATCAATCTCAGTACCTTGGGTATGAGAGGCAGAGGAGGGAACACATACACTGACTGGTACACCCACGGTGTTACCAGAGCGTCTACAACTATTGCCTGAGGGTCTCTTGACCTGGCGCAATACCTGTCGAGTTTTTTAATCATGTGGACGACTTCTGGGTGAAGTCCCCACTCTCCCGGGTGGAGGTCGTGCTGAGGAAGTCTGCTTCCCAGTTGTCCACTCCCGGAATGAATACTGTTGACAGTGCTATCACATGATTTTCCGCCCAGCGAAGAATCCCTGCAGCTTCTCCCATTGCCCTCCTGCTTCTTGTGCCACCCTGTCTGTTTACGTGGGTGACTGCCATGATGTTGTCCGACTGGATCAATACCGGCTGACCTTGAAGCAGAGGTCTTGCTAAGCTTAGAGCATTGTAAATGGCCCTTAGCTTCAGGATATTTATGTGAAGTGATGTATCCAGGCTTGACCCTAAGCCCTGGATATTCCTTCCCTGTGTGACTGCTCCCCAGCCTCGCAGGCTGGCATCCGTGGTCACCAGGACCCAGTCCTGAATGCCGAATCTGTGGCCCTCTAGAAGATGAGCACTCTGCAACCACCACAGGATGGATACCCTTGTCCTTGGTGACAGGGTTATCCGCTGATGCATCTGAAAATGCGACCCGGACCATTTGTCCAGTAGGTTCCACTGGAAAGTTCTTGCGTGGAATCTAACGAATGGGATTGCTTCGTAGGAAGCCACCATTTTTACCCAGAACCCTTGTGCATTGATGCACTGAGACTTGGTTCGATTTTAGGAGGTTCCTGACTAGCTCGGATAACTCCCTGGCTTTCTCTTCCGGGAGAAACACCTTTTTTCTGGACTGTGTCCAGGAACATCCCTAGGAAACAGAAGACAAGTCGTCGGAACCAGCTGCAATTTTGGAATATTGTGAATCCAATTGTGCTGCCTCAACACTACCTGAGATAGTGCTACACCGACTTCCAACTGTTCCCTGGATCTTACCCTTATCAGGGAATCGTCCAAGTAAGGGATAACTAAAATTCCCTTCCTTCGAAGGGATATCATTTCGGCCATTACCTTGGTAAAGACCCGGGGTGTCGTGGACCATCCCTACGGCAGCGTCTGAACTGATAGTGACAGTTCTGTACCATAACCTGAGGTACCCTTGGTGAGAAGGGTAAATTTTGACATGAAGGTAAGCATCCTTGATGTCCCGAGACATCATGTAGTCCCCTTCTTCCAGGTTCGCAATCACTGCTCTGAGTGACTCAATCTTGAATTTGAACCTCTGTATGTAAGTGTTCAAAGATTTTAGATTTAGAATCGGTCTCACCGAGCCGTCTGGCTTCGGTACCACAATAGTGTGGAATAATACCCCGTTCCCTGTTGCAGGAGGGGTACCTTGATTATCACCTGCTGGGAATACAGCTTGTGAATGGCTTCCAAAACTGCCTCCCTGTCAGAGGGAGACGTCGGTAAAGCCGACCTTTGGAAACGGCGAGGGGGAGACGTCTCGAATTTCAATATGTACCCTTGAGATATTTGAAGGATCCAGGGGTCTACTTGCGAGTGAGCCCACTGCGCACTGAAATTCATTGAGAACGGGCCCCCACCGTGCCTGAGCTTGTAAGGCCCTAGCGTCATACTGAGGGCTTTGCAGAGGCGGGAAAGGATTTCTGTTCCTGGGAACTGGGTAATCTCTTCAGCCTTTTTCCTCTCCCTCTGTCACGAGCAGAAAAGAGGAACCTTTTGTCCGCTTGCCAACAAAGGACTGCGTCTGATAATACGGCGTCTTATTTTGAGAGGCGACCTGGGGTACAAACGTGGATTTCCCAGTTGTTGCCATGGCCACCAGGTCTAAAAGACCGACCCCAAATGTCCCCTTTCAAAGGCAATACTTCCAAATGCCGTTTGGAATCCGCATCACCTGACCATTTTACTGGTAGAATTGGACAACGCACTTATACTTGATGCCAGTCGGCAATTATTCCGCTGTGCATCCTGCATATATAGAAATGCATCTTTTAAATGCTCTATAGGCAATAATATACTATCCTTATCTAGGATATCAATATTTCCAGTCAGGGAATCCGACCATGCCAACCCAGCACTGCACCTCCAGGCTGAGGCGATTGCTGGTCGCAGTATAACACCAGTATGTGTGTGAATACATTTTTGGATACCCTCCTGCTTTCTATCAGCAGGATCCTTAAGGGCGGCCATCTCATGAGAGGGTAGAGCCCTTGTTCTTACAAGCGTGTGAGCGCCTTATCCCCCCTAGGGGGTGTTTCCCAACGCACCCTAACCTCTGGCGGGAAAGGGTATACAGCCAATACTTTTTAAGAAATTATCAATTGTTATCGGGGGGAAACCCACGCATCATCACACATTTTATTTCTCAGATTCAGGAAAACTACAGGTAGTTTTTCCCTCACCGAACATAATACCCCTTTTTGGTGGTACTCGTATTATCAGAAATGTATAAAACATTTTCCATTGTCTCAATCATGTAACGTGTGGCCCTACTGGAAATCACGGTTGTCTCTTCACCGTCGACACAGGAGTCAGTATCCGTGTCGGCGTCTGTATCTGCCATCTGAGGTAACGGGCGCTTTAGAGCCCCTGACGGCCTATGAGACGTCTGGACAGGCACAAGCTGAGTAGCCGGCTGTCTCATGTCAACCACTGATTTTTATTTTTTATTTTTTTTATACAGAGCTGACACTGTCACGTAATTTTCAACAGTACATCCACTCAGGTGTCGACCCCCTAGGTGGTGACATCACTGTTACAGACACTCTGCTCCGTCTCCACATCATTTTTCTCCTCATACATGTCGACACAAACGTACCGACACACAGCACACGCACAGGGAATGCTCTAATAGAGGACAGGACCCCACTAGCCCTTTGGGGAGACAGAGGGAGAGTTTGCCAGCACACACCAGAGCGCTATATATATATATATATATATATATATATATATATACACAGGGATAACCTTATATAAGTGTTTTTCCCCTTATAGCTGCTGTATAGTTAATACTGCGCCTAATTTGTGCCCCCCTCTCTTTTTTAACCCTTTCTGTAGTGTAGTGACTGCAGGGGAGAGCCAGGGAGCTTCCCTCCAACGGAGCTGTGAGGGAAAATGGCGCTTGTGTGCTGAGGAGATAGGCTCCGCCCCCTTCACGGCGGCCTTTTCTCCCGCTTTTTTTAGGAAAACTGGCAGGGGTGAAATGCATCCATATAGCCCAGGAGCTATATGTGATGTATTTCTTTAGCCATATAAGATTTAAACATGTTGTATTGCGTCTCAGGGCGCTCCCCCCCAGCGCCCTGCACCCTCAGTGACCGGAGTGTGAAGTGTGCTGAGAGCAATGGCGCACAGCTGCAGTGCTGTGCGCTACCTTATTGAAGACAGGAACGTCTTCTGCCGCCGATTTTTCCGGACCTCTTCGCTCTTCTGGCTCTGTAAGGGGGCCGGCGGCGCGGCTCCGGGACCCATCCAGGCAGAACCTGTGATCGTCCCTCTGGAGCTAATGTCCAGTAGCCAAGAAGCCCAATCCACTCTGCAGTCAGGTGAGTTCGCTTCTTCTCCCCTTAGTCCCACGATGCAGTGAGCCTGTTGCCAGCAGGTCTCACTGAAAATAACAAACCTAAACTAAAACTTTCACTAAGAAGCTCAGGAGAGCCCCTAGTGTGCACCCTTCTCGTCGGGCACAGAAATCTAACTGAGGCTTGGAGGAGGGTCATAGGGGGAGGAGCCAGTGCACACCAGTTAGTCCTAAAGCTTTCTTTAGATGTGCCCAGTCTCCTGCGGAGCCGCTATTCCCCATGGTCCTTACGGAGTCCCCAGCATCCACTTAGGACGTTAGAGAAAAGTGTTTTTTTGCCATATGGAGTTTACACTATAATTTTTATTTTACTTTTTTTTAACCCTGCAGGTACTACCTAAAACCAGCTTCATAAGATCAGATATTACTATAAAGAAAGAGAATTATATCAAGCACACTGCAAATTATATGTCAGGTCATATTCTCAACCCAGTTTTCTGGCCATCATAAAGAATGTATTTTCATTACATAAAAAGAACCAAAATATGTGGGAGGACGACAAGGGAAGGGGAGGTGGGGGACAAAACCCTCACATCTTCACTGCCCGGAATGTACCTCAGCGACGTTCTGCTTCTTATCGAACGCAGTGTCAGACATGCATTCTCTATGTAGCAAATCTAATATGTCTTGATCATCCTCATAGTTTTCATCCTCTTCCGCTTTCGTTTCCGAGTCTGATAAATCCATAACTTGTGTCTCCGTAACAGTAAATTCCATATGGACACTGTCCTCGTGCACCCAGCTACTGCTTTCTTTAGAATGTTTGACATACTCCCTCGGCCTGCTGCGTGGCATCAGTGGAGATGACTGGCTGTTTGAAACAGAGGTAGAATCATACGAATAATCTGTTAAATCACTTTCTTCCTGAATAGTTCCACCAATCTCCATCATGTTCGGCACAGAGACGCTCATCCGCTGGGAAAGTAGGTGCCTTTTCCGGATAGCTAGTATTTTTTGTGAGCTCTTCCTAGTTTTCTTAATTGATAAATTCTGAAGTAAAGGTCGAGTCTTTTCTTTCAGAGATCCCCATACTGATGGCTTATCCAACTCCATTATTGCTGAAATAGCTGCAACTCAAACTTCACTTTCACCTGTAATAAATAGAAAAGAAAAAACACAATGATGGGAGCAGATTCATTACAAACTTATTTAGGTCCATATATAAGAAAATACTTCAATACTAGTCAATATATAATTTTTTTACTGATATACAATACTAATGTTCAGTTATTCATGATACTATAGGCTGCCTTATTTAAGTATTTCTCCCCATGTAATGATTATAAGTAAGCAAAAATAAACAGGGTTAGATAGAGCCTTTCAAATTTTTCCAAGGTTTGGACTTTATAACATCTTACAAAAAACAGACAACCCAGCCTGTTCTAGCGCTTACCCCACTGCCGGCATACTGGTGGCCAGGATACTGCTGTCAGGATAATAACACCCGGAATCCTGCCGGTCTCACTCACATACATACATACATACATACATACATACATACATACCATTTTATTATTATTTTTTTTATTTTTTTGTAAATAAAATCGTGTTTGACCTAATGCAGTCACAACAAAGCACAACAATTTCTCAGCGGTTTTAGGAAACAATGTAGCCAGTTGAGTGTTTAAGGAGACTATTGCAGGTAAGAAGAACAGAATTTCCACAGGATACAAGAAAACGTAATTTATGAATATCCATGCACAGATAACCCTTTATCAAACCAAATTTCTTATCTTGGGTGGGCAGCCGAAATAGCCCTATATAGAAAAAAAAAAAAAAAAATATTCTAATAATACATTCACACTTTCACCATTCATGCTGGGAGGCATCTAAAATTGACAAAATATCTATTTAAGGAATCTTTTGGCATGTAATGACTTATCTTTGAGGCTGCCCACAATAAAATGGTCATAACAGAACAAATAATAAGAATTTACTTACCGATAATTCTATTTCTCGGAGTCCGTAGTGGATGCTGGGGTTCCTGAAAGGACCATGGGGAATAGCGGCTCCGCAGGAGACAGGGCACAAAAAAGTAAAGCTTTACTAGGTCAGGTGGTGTGCACTGGCTCCTCCCCCTATGACCCTCCTCCAGACTCCAGTTAGGTACTGTGCCCGGACGAGCATACACAATAAGGGAGGCATTTTGAATCCCGGGTAAGACTCATACCAGCCACACCAATCACACCGTACAACTTGTGATCTAAACCCAGTTAACAGTATGACAACAGAAAGGGCCTCTTAAAGATGGCTCCTTAACAATAACCCGAATTAGTTAACAATAACTATGTACAAGTATTGCAGATAATCCGCACTTGGGATGGGCGCCCAGCATCCACTACGGACTCCGAGAAATAGAATTATCGGTAAGTAAATTCTTATTTTCTCTATCGTCCTAAGTGGATGCTGGGGTTCCTGAAAGGACCATGGGGATTATACCAAAGCTCCCAAACGGGCGGGAGAGTGCGGATGACTCTGCAGCACCGAATGAGAGAACTCCAGGTCCTCCTTTGCCAGGGTATCAAATTTGTAAAATTTTACAAACGTGTTCTCCCCCGACCACGTAGCTGCTCGGCAGAGTTGTAATGCCGAGACCCCTCGGGCAGCCGCCCAAGATGAGCCCACCTTCCTTGTGGAGTGGGCTTTTACAGTTTTAGGCTGTGGCAGGCCTGCCACAGAATGTGCAAGTTGAATTGTGTTACAAATCCAACGAGCAATCGCCTGCTTAGAAGCAGGTGCGCCCAACTTGTTGGGTGCATACAATATAAACAGCGAGTCAGATTTTCTGACTCCAGCCGTCCTTGCAATGTATATTTTTAAGGCTCTGACAACGTCCAACAACTTGGAGTCCTCCAAGTCGCTAGTGGCCGCAGGCACCACAATAGGTTGGTTCAGATGAAATGCTGATACCACTTTAGGGAGAAAATGCGGACGAGTCCGCAGTTCTGCCCTATCCGAATGGAAGATTAGATAAGGACTTTTATAAGATAAAGCCGCCAATTCAGATACTCTCCTGGCAGAGGCCAGGGCTAGTAACATAGTCACTTTCAATGTGAGATATTTCAAATCCACCTCTTTCAATGGTTCAAACCAATGGGATTTGAGGAAATCTAAAACTACATTTAGATCCCACGGTGCCACCGGAGGCACCACAGGAGGCTGTATATGCAGTACTCCCTTGACAAAAGTCTGGACCTCAGGGACAGAGGCCAATTCTTTTTGGAAGAATATTGACAGGGCCGAAATTTGAACCTTAATGGATCCCAATTTGAGACCCATAGATAATCCTGATTGCAGGAAATGTAGGAAACGACCCAGTTGGAATTCCTCCGTCGGAACCCTCCGATCCTCGCACCACGCTACATATTTTCGCCAAATGCGGTGATAATGTTTCACGGTGACTTCCTTCCGTGCCTTAATCAAGGTAGGAATGACTTCTTCTGGAATGCCTTTCCCTTTTAGGATCTGGCGTTCAACCGCCATGCCGTCAAACGCAGCCGCGGTAAGTCTTGAAAAAGACAGGGACCCTGCTGTAGCAGGTCCCTTCTCAGAGGTAGAGGCCACGGTTCGTCCGTGAGCATCTCTTGAAGTTCCGGATACCAAGTCCTTCTCGGCCAATCCGGAACCACTAGTATTGTTCTTACTCTTCTTTGCCGTATGATCTTCAATACCTTTGGTATGAGCGGCAGAGGAGGAAACACATACACTGACTGGTACACCCAAGGAGTTACCAGTGCGTCCACAGCTATTGCCTGTGGATCTCTTGACCTGGCGCAATATTTGTCCAGTTTCTTGTTGAGGCGAGACGCCATCATGTCTACAATTGGTCTTTCCCAACGGTCTATTAACATGTTGAAGACTTCTGGATGTAGACCCCACTCTCCCGGATGAAGATCGTGTCTGCTGAGGAAGTCTGCTTCCCAGTTGTCCACGCCCGGGATGAACACTGCTGACAGTGCTATCACGTGATTCTCCGCCCAGCGAAGAATCTTGGCAGCTTCTGCCATTGCACTCCTGCTTCTTGTGCCGCCCTGCCTGTTTACATGGGCGACCGCCGTGATGTTGTCCGACTGAATCAACACCGGCTTTCCTTGCAGGAGAAGTTCCGCCTGGCTTAGAGCATTGTAGATTGCTCTTAGTTCCAGAATGTTTATGTGAAGAGACTTTTCCAGACTCGTCCATACTCCCTGGAAGTTTCTTCCTTGTGTGACTGCTCCCCAGCCTCTCAGGCTGGCGTCCGTGGTCACCAGGATCCAATCCTGAATGCCGAATCTGCGGCCTTCTAATAGGTGAGCCTTCTGCAACCACCACAGAAGTGACACCCTTGTCTTTGGTGACAGGGTTATTCGCAGGTGCATCTGCAGATGCGACCCTGACCATTTGTCCAACAGATCCCTTTGGAATATTCTTGCATGGAATCTGCCGAATGGAATTGCTTCGTAAGAAGCCACCATTTTTCCCAGGACTCTTGTGCATTGATGTACTGACACTTTTCCTGGTTTTAGGAGGTTCCTGACCAGATCGGATAACTCCTTGGCTTTTTCCTCTGGAAGGAAAACCTTTTTCTGAACCGTGTCCAGAATCATTCCTAGGAACAGCAGACGAGTTGTCGGGATTAAATGGGATTTTGGAATATTCAGAATCCACCCGTGTTGTCTTAGCACCTCTTGAGATAGTGCTAAAGCTGTCTCCAGCTGTTCTCTGGACCTTGCCCTTATTAGGAGATCGTCCAAGTATGGGATAACTAATACGCCTTTTCTTCGAAGAAGAATCATCATCTCGGCCATTACCTTGGTAAAGACCCGAGGCGCCGTGGACAATCCGAACGGCAGCGTCTGAAACTGATAGTGACAGTTTTGAACAATGAACCTGAGGTACCCCTGGTGTGCGGGGTAAATCGGAACGTGTAGATACGCATCCTTGATGTCCAAGGATACCATAAAGTCCCCTTCTTCCAGGTTCGCTATCACTGCTCTGAGTGACTCCATCTTGAACTTGAACTTTTTTATGTAGAGGTTCAAGGACTTCAGATTTAGAATAGGCCTTACCGAGCCATCCGGCTTCGGTACCACAAATAGAGTGGAATAATACCCCTTTCCTTGTTGTAATAGGGGTACTTTGACTATCACCTGCTGAGCGTACAGCTTGTGAATGGCTTCCAACACCCTCTCCCTTTCGGAAGAGACGGTTGGTAAGGCAGACTTCAGGAAACGATGAGGAGGATCCGTCTCTAATTCCAACCTGTACCCCTGAGATATTATCTGCAGGATCCAGGGGTCTACCTGCGAGTGAGCCCACTGCGCGCTGTAATTTTTGAGACGGCCCCCCACTGTCCCCGAGTCCGCTTGAGAGGCCCCAGCGTCATGCTGAGGTTTTTGCAGGAGCCGGGGAGGGCTTCTGTTCCTGGGAAGGAGCTGCCTGTTGGTGTCTCTTCCCTCTTCCTCTGCCTCGTGGCAGGTACGACAAGCCCTTTGCTCTCTTATTTTTGTAGGAGCGAAAAGGCTGCGGTTGAAAGGTCGGTGCCTTTCTCTGTTGGGGAGTGACTTGAGGTAAAAAAGTGGATTTCCCGGCAGTAGCCGTGGCCACCAAGTCTGATAGACCAACTCCAAATAACTCCTCCCCTTTATACGGCAAAACCTCCATGTGACGTTTTGAATCCGCATCGCCTGTCCACTGTCGTGTCCATAAGGCTCTTCTGGCTGAAATGGACATAGCACTCACCCGAGATGCCAGTGTGCAAATATCCCTCTGTGCATCACGCATATAGATAAATGCATCCTTTATTTGTTCTAACGACAGTAAAACATTGTCCCTATCTAGGGTATCAATATTTTCAATCAGGGATTCTGACCAAACTACTCCAGCACTGCACATCCAGGCAGTTGCTATAGCTGGTCGTAGTATAACACCTGCATGTGTGTATATATTCTTTTGAATAACTTCCATCTTTCTATCTGATGGATCCTTAAGTGCGGCCGTCTCAGGAGAGGGTAACGCCACTTGTTTGGATAAGCGTGTGAGCGCCTTGTCCACCTTAGGGGGTGTTTCCCAGCGCGCCCTAACCTCTGGCGGGAAAGGGTATAATGCCAATAACTTTTTTGAAATTATCAACTTTTTATCAGGAGCAACCCACGCTTCATCACACACGTCATTTAATTCTTCTGATTCAGGAAAAACTGTTTGTAGTTTTTTCACACCATACATAATACCCTGTTTTACGGTATCTGTAGTATCAGCTAAATGTAACGTCTCCTTCATTGCCAAAATCCTATAACGTGTGGCCCTACTGGAAAATACGTTTGAATTTCTACCGTCGTCACTGGAATCAGTGCCCGTGTCTGGGTCTGTGTCGACCGACTGAGGCAAAGGGCGTTTTACAGCCCCTGACGGTGTTTGAGGCGCCTGGACAGGCATTAATTGATTGTCCGGCCGCCTCATGTCCTCAACTGACTGTTTAAGGGAAGATAAACCATCACGTAATTCCACAAATAAAGGCATCCATTCTGGTGTCGACCCCCTGGGGGGTGACATCTGCATATTTGGCAATTGCTCCGCCTCCACACCAATATCGTCCTCATACATGTCGACACCACGTACCGACACACACCGCAAACTCACAGGGAATGCTCTAATGAAGACAGGACCCACTAGCCCTTTTGGGGAGACAGAGGGAGAGTCTGCCAGCACACACCACAAAGCGCTATATATACAAGGGATATCCTTATATTAAGTGCTCCCTTATAGCTGCTTTAATATATATATATATATAGCCATTAATGTGCCCCCCCTCTCTGTTTTACCCTGTTTCTGTAGTGCAGTGCAGGGGAGAGACCTGGGAGCCGGTCTGACCAGCGGAGCTGTGACAGAAAATGGCGCCGTGTGCTGAGGAGATAGGCCCCGCCCCTTTTTCGGCGGGTTCTTCTCCCGCTATTTTTCCAGTCAGGCAGGGGTTAAATATCTCCATATAGCCCCTATGGGCTATATGTGAGGTATTTTTAGCCTTGTATAAGGTTTATATTTGCCTCTCAGAGCGCCCCCCCCCAGCGCTCTGCACCCTCAGTGACTGCCCAGTGAAGTGTGCTGAGAGGAAAATGGCGCACAGCTGCAGTGCTGTGCGCTACCTTATGAAGACTGAGGAGTCTTCAGCCGCCGGTTTCCGGACCTCTTCACGCTTCAGCATCTGCAAGGGGGTCGGCGGCGCGGCTCCGGGACCGGACTCCACGGCTGGGCCTGTGTTCGATCCCTCTGGAGCTAATGGTGTCCAGTAGCCAAGCAGCAAATCCACTCTGCATGCAGGTGAGTTTACTACTTTCCCCCTAAGTCCCACGTTGCAGTGATCCTGTTGCCAGCAGGACTCACTGTAAAGAAAAAAACCTAAACTAAACTTTCTCTAAGCAGCTCTTTAGGAGAGCCACCTAGATTGCACCCTTCTCGTTCGGGCACAAAATCTAACTGGAGTCTGGAGGAGGGTCATAGGGGGAGGAGCCAGTGCACACCACCTGACCTAGTAAAGCTTTACTTTTTTGTGCCCTGTCTCCTGCGGAGCCGCTATTCCCCATGGTCCTTTCAGGAACCCCAGCATCCACTTAGGACGATAGAGAAAAATGCATAGAGAAAGATGATAAAAGTATTGTA